>NC_090931.1:88113021-88414768 GCF_040938575.1 Ambystoma mexicanum | reverse complement strand
AATACATGCAGTTAAAAACCTATAAAAAATTATATGAGTACAAAATGTATCATACACTTGATAAAATAAAAATATGAAATAAGTGATAATACATTGCTAAATTAAAAAAAAATGTAAGAATAATAAAAGGGACAGGAGCACAACGTTTTAAAAGAGGTTGTAGACTTTAGGTTCAAAGTTAAACAGCTAAGTTATTTTGTATGGGTTGTCTTAGTACGAGCTCAATCACACCTGCAAGGGGCCAGCCGTAGGGCAGAACGGAACAGTAAGCAGCAAGCCCAAAAAGGTTCTCCAAGTCACATCCACTTCTCGCTGCCCGTGTACCACGTACTGCCGGCCAACCTAGCTGCCAGGGGGGAGAGGGTGCTTGCAGCCCCCTGGGCAAACTAGAAAACAAATTTAACACAAATTTGAACCTCCATTCCCAGTACCCATTACTGTTCAATAGTCCAATAGACAATGAATCACAGGGGTGTTAAATAATAAAATAGCAGCAACCAATCAGAAAGTAAAGTACAACTTGAGTACAACATGAGGAACATATTCAGATTACAAGCACCGAGGACAGGGCAGGGCCGACAGCTCGAGGAGCCGCCTTATTCCGTCTCTCCCCCCATTTCCCTTGGGCTGTAAAGGAGGCTGTATACAGTCAATAAAGGTAAACTGCGTGGAGTAGCTGTTAGAGGAAGACAGCAGTATACTGTTCGTAGTTCGTAGTGCGCTGCAGACTCTGCGCAATTAGCAGTGAACGGGTAGCAATGCCAAAACAATGTGTACAGGGGAGTGAGACCCACACAGTAACTCACACGCTGCTAATCGCTGGCTCCTGCACACCACACCACTGCACGCCACTGCAGGGCCATATACCTACCTGGGATCAGTTTCCAAGGATTTTGCAACGTTTTCACCACTTTGATGGTTGCCACAAAGGGGTGCAGAGTCTGAGAGGGTCTGGGCTTCCTCCTGTGCACACTGCAGTGACTGGAGAGACTCTGCCCCCGACTCCGCCAACACTCTGCTAGCCAATGCTGTTATATTGCAATGGGTCCCGCCTCCTCAATAAAGCCAATGGACAGACTTTGGTGTGCAAGCACTGCAGTGACTGCAGTGACTCTGCCCCGACTCTGCCAATGCTCCGCTAGGCAATGTTGTTATATTGCAATGGGTCCCGCCTCATCAATAAAGCCAATAGACAGACTTTGGTGTGTATGCACTGCAGTGACTGCAGTGACTCTGCCCCGACTCCGCCAACACTCCGCTAGGCAATACTGTTATATTGCAATGACCCGACTCATCAATAAAGCCAATAGATAGACCTTGGTGTGTATGCACTGCAGTGACTGCAGTGACTCTGCCCCGACTCCGCCAATGCTCCGCTAGGCGATGTTGTTATATTGCAATGGGTCCCGTCTCATCAATAAAGCCAATAGACAGACTTTGGTGTGCAAGCACTGCAGTGACTGCAGTGACTCTGCCCCGACTCCGCCAATGCTCCACTAGGCGACGTTGTTATATTGCAATGGGTCCCGCCCCATCAATAAAGCCAATAGACAGACTTTGGTGTGTATGCACTGCAGTGACTGCAGTGACTCTGCCCCGACTCCGCCAACACTCCGCTAGGCAATACTGTTATATTGCAATGACCCGACTCATCAATAAAGCCAATAGATAGACCTTGGTGTGTATGCACTGCAGTGACTGCAGTGACTCTGCCCCGACTCCGCCAATGCTCCGCTAGGCGATGTTGTTATATTGCAATGGGTCCCGTCTCATCAATAAAGCCAATAGACAGACTTTGGTGTGCAAGCACTGCAGTGACTGCAGTGACTCTGCCCCGACTCCGCCAATGCTCCACTAGGCGACGTTGTTATATTGCAATGGGTCCCGCCTCATCAATAAAGCCAATAGACAGACTTTGGTGTGTATGCACTGCAGTGACTGCAGTGACTCTGCCCCGACTCCGCCAACACTCTGCTAGGCAATGCTGTTATATTGCAATGACCCGCCTCATCAATAAAGCCAATAGACAGACTTTGGTGTGTATGCACTGCAGTGACTGCAGTGACTCTGCCCCGACTCCGCCAATGCTCCGCTAGCCAATGCTGTTATATTGCAATGGGCCCGCCTCCTCAATAAAGCCAATAGACAGACTTTGGTGTGCAAGCACTGTGGCGACTGCAGTGACTCTGCCCCCAACTCTGCTATGCACTGCAGTTATATTGCAATGACCCGCCTCATCAATAAAGCCAATAGACAGACTTTGGTGTGCAAGCACTGCAGTGACTGCAGTGACTCTGCCCCGACTCCGCCAATGCTCCGCTAGCCAATGCTGTTATATTGCAATGGGTCCCGCCTCATCAATAAAGCCAATAGACAGACTTTGGTCTGTATGCACTGTGGTGACTGCAGTGACTCTGCCCCGACTCCGCCAACACTCTGCCTGGCAATGCTGTTATATTGCAATGACCCGCCTCATCAATAAAGCCAATAGATAGACTTTGGTGTGCAAGCACTGCAGTGACTGCAGTGACTCTGCCCCGACTCCGCCAACGCTCCGCTAGCCAATGCTGTTATATTGCAATGGGTCCCGCCTCATCAATAAAGCCAATAGACAGACTTTGGTGTGCATGCACTGCGGTGACTGCAGTGACTCTGCCCTGACTCCGCCAACGCTCCACTACGCGATGCTTTTATATTGCAATGACCCGCCTCATCAATAAAGCCAATAGGCAGACTTTGGTGTGCAAGCACTGCTGTGACTCTCCCCCAGACTCCGCCAACGCTCCGCTAGGCAATGCTGTTATATTGCAATGACCCGCCTCCTCAATAAAGCCAATAGACAGACTTTGGTGTGCAAGCACTGCAGTGACTGCAGTGACTCTGCCCCAGACTCCGCCAATGCTCCACTAGCCAATGCTGTTATATTGCAATGGGCCCGCCTCCTCAATAAAGCCAATAGACAGACTTTGGTGTGCAAGCACTGCAGTGACTGCAGTGACTCTGCCCCAGACTCCGCCAATGCTCCACTAGCCAATGCTGTTATATTGCAATGGGCCCGCCTCCTCAATAAAGCCAACTGACAGGCTTTGGTGTGCAAGCACTGCAGTGACTGCAGTGACTCTGCCCCTTTACTACATGTAGGGCTGTGTGGAAACCGTAAATGGGTGTATTCAAATGCATTGGGTTTTCAAATATGTCCACCATTGAGCTTCCCATTTCTGGAATAATCCCATTGCTGCACATTGTTCACTTCTGGAGGTGGACTTACCAATCGATAATGCCATCACATATCAGTTTGTAATGATAGATCTACTGAAATGTTGGGGCTTTAGTGATCAATGTTGGTTTTTCACACTAATTGCCTGGAAAGGAATTTCCGTTATGGCCAATGGTTGGGAACGGAATC
This sequence comes from Ambystoma mexicanum, assembly GCF_040938575.1. Taxonomy (NCBI): domain Eukaryota; kingdom Metazoa; phylum Chordata; class Amphibia; order Caudata; family Ambystomatidae; genus Ambystoma; species Ambystoma mexicanum. Next base: position 88,411,362 of record NC_090931.1, on the reverse strand, counting down.
CTTGGCCTCTTAATTTGGCACTTATTACGCAGTACAGCAAGGAAATGATGATTATTCTGTTGCACTGAATCAGGGCCATATCTACCACCAAACTAGCAATGGGGCCCAAAGTCTCTTGTGGATTAAATACCACATTACTCACATGCTCTAGTTCTCTGTGATCCTTCTAGTTCTTAGGTAGCACTTGGGTAGTGTAGCTAGCATACAGTGTCAACATCCCACTGTCCAAACAGCTCCTTGCTGCTAGAATCTCCACCAGGGCAGGGCCCAGACTCTTGGACGAGCTGGAGCCTACCTTTTTTCTCTTCCTGGCATTCCTCTCCCTCCATTGGGGTCATGGTACTTCTGCCAGGCAGCCCAGTCTCTCTCAATCTCCTCAATATTTCTCTACCTGCTTGTACATATGGAATTTTCTTCTATCCGTAGTCTCTCATTCCCCTATCTTCCATCACACCTCCTTGATGCCTTGTCAATTACTCATTTCTCCACCCCGTTCAGGTTCAACACTGATGACTTGTGGTTTTCCTACTTTTTCTCGCTTTCCCTCTTTCCTCATACCGTTTTGGGGTCAGACACGCCACTTGATCCAACCTATGTACTTAATCATCTAAGTCATCTATATTATCTTGGTCCTCTGTCTGCACGTGACCCATACGCTGATTTTCATATGGGGACCCATAGATTGGCCTCCTTTACGAAAGCATGGAGTACGGAAGAATCAGGCTTGTGCCCGTTATGTTTGTCTAGTCTGGAAACTAGATGTAATTTTGTATTTTCTGCAACAGCCTTTCTGCACTAAGACTGTTGTGCCTACAGCCAATTGTCAGGGTGGCAGGAGATGTGCCCATCTCAGAAGCAATGGCCTGCTTGATTGATATGTGGGATTCATTTGTCGTTGGCAATGCAGCTAATTATATTCATTGGGAGTGGCTGCTGAGATCAAAGCAATAATGGAGGTGCTGATTATTTAAGGGGCTAAAATTATCATAAGGTACAAAATCAATGTATAGGTCTGCAAGATATCTCTCCCGGATTAAAAATATAAAGGTTTTCTATTTCTTATCTTATGACTATTAACATTTTATAAATATTTTTATTTGTTATGAATATTACATATATCCTTATATCTACTGCAAAGTGATTTTATCTATAGTCATGTTGTACACTGATTCATATTTATTATCATTGTCAAGCTTGTGATATATTTGGATGTATTTATAGAGGCTCCAAGCAAAATAAATAAATATTGATTGATATACACAATACCACCTTCTCCTTGCATCACTTAAAGTTAAAATGCACATCTTCTCTCCTCCTGTCAGTCTCCTCTAACCTCCTCTTTCTCATCCTCTCCACACCTAGTGTTCTCCAGGTTCCTCCTGATGTCAGAATCCAACTCTTACCCTAACATCTTCCACAAACCACTGCCTTGTGGTAAAATTCTCCTCCTTCCTCCTTCCAATGTCTTTTTCCCCCTTTCTATCTCTATTCTCTATTCTCCAGCCATGTTTCTTCTGCTCCTGTCTCCACCCACTCAACATGCACTGCTTCCATTTATCCCTGAATAGCCATTAGTGTTTTGGGAATTTTCTAACTAACCAGAAAAGTGGTTTCATCTGGGATCTTGTCAGAAGAGAGCTTTGGGATTGGTTTGATGTAATTTGCCCAACCTTCTCAGGGTGCATAGTACCTTGGTTTCCCATGCAACATGTCTGTGAGCTGAGGGCCTACAAATAAAGTCAGCCAATCTTGGGTTTGCAGTTCACTAAACAAAGCCACGGTTCCATGTTGGTACTCAGCATAGCTACAGAGTTTCTAGTGTTTAGGGGACCGCATCACACAAGTACTTAGACAAGCATGTTTTTTTTCTTCTGTTGGTTTGTTCTGGAAGTGGGACAGTGCAGCATATTAGCATTCCCTGACACTTGTATGGGAGGGAATACTCCTCATACAGGTCTCCAATCATGGCACTTAAGGGTCCAGTTGCACGTAGCAAAACAATGTGATGCGCTCTAGCCCCCTACCATGGTTTGGTGGAGATAGCCAGGGGATCCTCACAACTCTCCCCCCAACACACCATTAAACAGTGGATGGCAGCACTCAACCCTCTTGGCTAACCCACTACCCACCTTAGGAGACATTGTCAAATTGTAACAGCTTCTTGGGCACCCTACTTGATTTTGATCCTGGCACAGCTCAACCTCACTGATGAGGCCTGACTAGGCCGAAACACGTTTCTGGGGTTGCTGTTGGTCCTCTTGTTCAAAGGAGGATTGCCTAGCATTTTAGTGCTGGACTGCCCAAGTGAGCTAAAATGTGGCTGTAGACTCTGCAGCGGGTGCCTTCCCATAGAACAGGCCATTAGGCTGTGTTCGTTCACACAAAGGGGAGCCCGTACATGTTTCTTTGATTTTGATCCTGTCATCTAAACGCTGTGATTTTGCTTATGCGTTCTCCCTCACTGTGTTTTGCTCTTAGTACAACCCAGCTATGATCTACCACTCAGTGGCTGCCCCACTGGAATTCCCCCTTAGTGTTTCCCAGTGTGCCTTTGCTCGTAGGTGCTCTCCTTCTAGTCTGTCTGAATTGCTATCCCAGATAGGATGCTTTAATTGCCCATTGAGATCTGAAATGCATTTTCTCCCTCTCTATACCATTTAAAATATATTTGCCATTTTGTATTCCGCACATACTAAGCCACCCATACATGGCAATTGAATCCTCCACAATGCATTTAAATAGTACATCGTTACCCTTCAACATATATAGCACAGCACCAGCCAACACATTCTTGCCATATGGCAAATTACTCCTCCGTCTCGGTACAGACATCTTATCAGCTAAACAATTTACCAGCACACTGAACCCGGGACATGCTGACCTGTATGCAGCAAAGCTGTCTTGCCTTTGTCCTCATGCAATAGTAACCAAATGCAACCCTCTTATCTTGCAGATTACTTAGGTTTAAGAGGCTATACAAATGGTAGCAATGAGCGATATGGTCAACAATGACATAAAATATCAACATACTATTCAAAAATGAGTAGAATATGCAAATACTGAAAGAAATGTAGCTATTTGGACATGTTATACAAGCTAATCCAAGGTCTAGACAACGGGTCTGTAACATTTGGCTCTCCATATGCTTGTGACTATAACTCCCATCAGCCCTAATAAGTACAGTCATTTCATCGGGTTCATGGGAGATGTAGTCCAACACATTTGAAAAGCCAAAGGATGCAGACCCCTGTTCTAGGCTAATAACATGTTTGCCATGTTCTGAAACGGGTAGAAGATTCCATGTTTGATGCTGAATTCTGACAGTGCAGTGGTCAAAGAGGAAGGGTACCACCCCAACCTAGTGGGTGTTGGACCAGAGGAGTTCAAATCCCCAGGGTGAGATAGGAACTAGTGCCATGATTTTGGATTTTTACCCAACTTATGTCAATGGGGAAGCCCATTTTAGGACTGCTAGAGTAACACCATGTGTCATTCCCTAGCCCCAAGCAATCTGTCCTTCACTGCTAAGCAGAGCTTACCAGCTAAAGTGCTAAAGGGTGTTGGTTCCTGAAAGGGTTCCAAGTTGCAAGGTTAAGGAGTAAACAGACACAGTAATGCTTCAACATTATGTTCTAGTTCCCTGCCGAATCAAAACTCACCTACGGGCAATTGAACAGATAAGTTGTTTTCTTCAGCAATGGTGCTGGAGCCATGTAAATGCACACACAGACGTTAGGTTGATTGTATTTCACCAGCAGCGCAGCCAGAGAAAACCCAGTCTGTGGGATCTTTTTCGATCCAGGTTCAACAGAAACATTGAATGGAAAGACTTTCAGCATTGTACACAAGACGCGTAAGATCCCTTCTGTGGTTCCACGACTCAATCAGAGACCGTAGGAGATACACACTAGCAAATCTCCCAATGAAAGTAGCCAAAAGCAATACGGTTTCCGGGAAAGTTTCACACTCAGTCCATAGATGTGGGGAACATTGTAGGATTGAAGTTGAAATAAGAAACGTCCCCACACTATCCTGAAACAGAAGCTATCAACTCTCGCGGGCCAACCATATTACAAAATGCAGTGTCTGGCTTTCTTAAAAACCTCAGGCCCTGGATATCACTAGGCACATCGGCCAATGTTGAAGGAGGAGCTGGAGACAAGGGTTTGAATGAGTGTGGTGAGCGAGTGTCATTTTTAGAAGGCAGGAGGTGAACGGTGAGAGTTGAATGTTGGGAGGTGCAAGTTATTTTGAAGGTGCTGTGCTGCGTAAAAATACGTTTTGGTTTGAGGAGGGTTACCATCAGAAAAGGCGGTTCCTGTTTATTGGGTTGATGGTGCTACACTAGGTGAACCACTAGGAAGCAGCTAGGGGAGAGCAGTATCGTATTTATTTATGTATTTCATAATATACGTTCAGCCTTTCAGCTTTGTATAAACAAAAATAACAATTACATACATTTACACATTATCCAATAATTAAAATCACTTAAAATGGTTCATTAAAATATCACGTCTAAAATTCCCTATAATACAATATTCCATTACACCAAACAATTTCAAATTTCTACAATTTGTGAATAAAAGCTACTAATAAAATATATCAGGTTACAGTCATTTCCACTCATTAACATCTCCCATAACTTTGATATGTTACAAGGGTCAATCATGTTGTCAAAGGAGTTAAGCTATTTTGTTCTCAGCTTATTCAGGCTCTCGCTTAAATGTGCCCCCTTAGTTTCTAGAGCCTCCGAGTGATTATATATGAACAGTAGGTAGGTTCTAAACATTGTTGGATCAGGATATGCTCTAATATAATTTGGTAATGTTTGCCTAGACATTCTATTTTGGCAATAGGAACGACTGTGAGTTTTAGTAGCTAATTCTAACATGTTGCATTCATGAAAATATACCAAAAATTTACTTTTTAGCCACTTTTTAAGCTGTATGTAGATGTTATAATGAGGATTACTAATAAAACCTTTCGTCCATTTTCCGTAAAGGGTTTTCATTTGGCCCATTATGCCCAACGTAGGGGAATTACTAATTTTTTTCAAATGCCTGCATATGTGACACAGCAATGTTTTGTTTGTTTGTTTTTTTTATTTATTTGTAAAGCGTGCCAGACCCGAGGGTATCAGGTAATGGTATCATTATCCAAACTAACAAGATTAAAGTAGCACATTATTGACCTTTGAATAAACTCTATCATGATACATTTTATATCAAAGTCCATGTAGATGTATTCTACCGATACACTGTTGGACAAGCGCATCAGTTTGCGTAAGATCATTGCTTCCAATTTGGTAAAGCGAGCGATGTACATATGCCCCCATATCTCTATGGCATAAAGTAGCATAGTTCTTATTTTTGCTGTATATAACATTATTACCAACTGTGCAGAGTACCCAACATTTCTCCCAATGAAACTGCTTAGTGCATATGTTTATGATAGGCATCTAGATTCTACTGATGTCCATTTATGTTCCCATTTTAGTTTATCATCAATGATGATTCCCAAGCACTTGTAACTATATACTTGTTCAGTGGTCTCAGTATTCATGTACCAAACATATTACTTTGGTGGTTTTTTTTTTTACTGGGAATACCATGATCTTACTCTTTTCTATATTTATCTTAAGACCATTAAGACTAGAATATGCATTCATTGCATCTATCATGTTTTGTAGGACTATAGGTGTAAAGTCTAATAGGATAAAATTGTCGGCATATGCAAGCCATCCAAATGACAATGTACCACCCTTAGCAGATATACTGCTAGACCTTCAAATGCTTTTATATATCTGCAAGGTAGAGGATAAACAAGGTAGCAGCAACTATGCAACCCTGCTTAACCGCACAGTAAGTTAGCATCTCGTCCATTAATCTGCGAGTTGCATCCAGCTGTATTCGAACTGAGGTATCAGTATACAATAACATAATAATTTTCAATAGGCCTTCTGGGATTTTCCATGATTTTAGTTTCCACCACAATCTGTCCCGTACTATAGAACTGAATGTAGCAGAGAAGTCTATCAATGCACAATAAGTGAATGGGTGTGTGCTCAGAGTAGTCATTTTGGTCCTTTACTACCTAGAGCTTTATTACCGACTGTACAGAAACAATGGGGTTTTAATGACTCATTGACTAAATGTCTACTCAATTCATGGACGAGTCTGAATGACTGTTTGGGATACGATGCATTGAAGGATCCTAATGCCTCTATCTGGTTGAATCCAGGTATTAAATGTGAAGGGAAGACCTTGTTTTGGTCAGTGTTTTCTGGCAGGCGTGCAATGGTTGAGCGACCTTTTTGAGAATGGAAGTTGGTTGACTGCAAAAGGATTACAATCTAAATTTAATATTTCAAATTTCTGTGTGAGTGATTATCGCAAAATTCGGAAAGCTATTGGCGATATTGACTTGGAGAAAAGTCTAGATGTTAACATACTCTGGCAAAAGCCTAAAGTGGCTGGATGAGGCCTGGTGAGTCATGTTTATGGTTTGATTGCAGGAGAATTTAAAAGCAATGTTTTGTTGAGGGAGGAGCGGGGTAGAAGTATTGGGAGTACTATTGACGAAGATCACTGGTCACTGTATGTGTGCAAACACAAGGCTATGCTCTTTAAGCTTGGTGGAGAGGTCCTGGCAGATTAAAATCATCAATAGGGTCTATTGGACTCCTGAAAGGCTATTTAATAGACATAGGGATTTTTGGTCATGTGTTCATGACACAGACACATTTGAAAATATGCTATGGACCTGCACCAGAGTGAAAGGCTTTTGGTTGGAATTTGGTAGGATCTGTGATGCTGTGTTAGATGAAAAAATAGCCTTTGATTTTAAAACCTTAATACTTGGTAGCGATGTTCTTTTGGAGGATCTATCCATGTGTCAGAAAAAATGGATCTATCAGGGTGCTATGGTCGGTAAAAGAATTATATTGAGAAGTTGGAAGACGGTGAACCCAGTTCTGATTGCAATGTGGATTGATGAAATGCATGGCCTGGCGGAGATGGAGAGAGTCATTTTTCAGAGAAACAGAAAGCTTACTCTATTTGAGAAAATATGGGGGAAATTCCTCACTATGTATTGATTATTACTCTGTGATTGATGTGAACCTTGGGTGTGAGGGGGGGGGGGTTGTAAATATGTACAGGATGCACATTGTGAGCTAATTATTATGGAAATGGTTTTCTTTTGGATGTTTATAATTGTAAATGCTATAATCTTAAAATGAAAGTTTAAAAAAAAAAAGAATAACATTCCATATTGCTGTGGAATTTCTCTCTTGTGCTAATGGAGTTATCTTTTGCCAGCTTTCTTTCTCACATTGAATATGATATTATTTAATCCAGAGTCGATATTTAGTCTAAATGATTTTGACACTTGATGACACCGCAGCCGAATTTAAGCCCGTTTGACCCAGTAATACGACCTCAGCAATTTCCTGGCGTAATCATTTTTTGGCATGCCTTATTTTTGGGTCGTTATGTTTTCTGGATAACCTGTTTGTGTTAGTGCATTCTATATTAGTTTTATAGGTATGAGTTCAGTATCTCAGAGAGGGGAAGACCATTACATTAAGCCTAAGGAGGTGGGTCAAGTACAGGCAAACCCCATAACCCTAGTGAATAGGGAGGTTGCAGCTGGTAAGATTAGCCCCGGATAGCTGGTATTGCATTGTTTTATCACCTACATACTTTACAGCAGTAAACTTGTCATGGATAAACCACCGACAGCCCCCTTTTCGAATGCACCTTACCATGTAAAGATGGGCTTCAGCCGTTCCTGCATGATTCCGGCTGGTCAGGCATTTGTGCACCGTCTGCAGTGCCCTAATGAGGCACAGACGTGACACCACACAGAACGCCTGAGGCCTCATTTTCCACCCTGGCAGACTTGTGATGCTGCTGCGGCAAACCCAGGGCTCAAGTCGAGGGTACACGCGGGGGGACTGAGTCCACCCACTTTTTTCAGAGGGTGGACTCAGTCCCCCCCAGCTAAAATGAGAAACAGTCTATGTCCTCTTTGAATTTATGCATTAAAGCCAACCACAGTAGTCAGGGTTGTAGGCCGGACACTTCACCACTGCACTATTTAACCTGATGAAAAATAACAAACAACTAAAGATAAAATGTTCCATTTCGGTACTGCAAGTCCCAGGGAAAACATTTGTATCGGTTCTTGGAGTTTAAAACATGCACACCTTTTTAATGTTTTCAAAAACACTATTAAAAGAAAATATCCTCTCTTGGTTATTTGTGTGTGTTGATTTTATGAAAGACAAATGCCATTCGTCCTGTGCAATTTGGGTGATTATGCAAAGCCAATTTGATGAAATATGCATATTACACCATGGTAGGCCAATTTCTGGCGACGTCACATCCAATTTCATTTGCTGATGAGTCCCCCCACTTTAATTTTTAGGACTTGACCCCTGGGCAAACCCCCCTCCACCGAGTGATTTCACAGCCCACATCATTGGCTACAGAGAGCGGCATCAGCCAGAACAGGACATGCAGGTGCAGCTGAAGGAAGCTGTAAACTAATATTTACGGGGCGCTGGGGCTGTCGAGACAAGGATTAACCTCCCGTCCTGGCCTTGAAACGGTGGGTTTCACGAGAAAAAAAGGTAAGTGTAATATTGGGATGTCAGCGAGTGGGGCTTAGTGAAATATAGGGGGTTTTGCACTAATATTCAAAATAATCATAATTTCTGTAATTACGGGGAGTGGGATGTGTGTCCACTGATTTTTAATGGTTTACAAAAAAGTAAGTAATATGCATGCAATTATATTATAGAGTACACACTACATATAAAGATTCATTGTGCCACAATTCAGATATTCTAATGGACTTAATTTACTATATTGAGATACAGAAGCTTTCAATTTACCTGCTTCATCGCTGTACTTAGATTTGCCTTTGCCAGTATCTGCCCCTGATAGAATTTGGGCAATTTCTACTACCCGTAGGTGCTGCTCTTTTATTAGTTCTTCCAAGAAATGCCACAGGGTTGGGTGAGCTTGCAAAAAAGATGTTGATAGGGAGTTAAGCCCCCCTCTACACTGTTGTTGGCATGTTGTTGAGTACTGCATTGTAGCAATTCCAAAAATCCCTTGAAAAACGTGGTTCTCTCCTTTTTTCTCCTCTGTAAAGCCTGCCAATATATGTGTCTTCCAAATAATTTGAGAATTCAGTTAATTCTGTTTCATTCTGGACAACAAAATCTGTGCTTATTAATGTATGGTAACAGGTCACTACATCCTCAGATGGCATGAAGGCTAAGGAACCTCATTTGTTTATTTCATGGGCTAAGCCAGCATCTTCTGCAAATCTTCCTTGCAGTCCGTGTAGTTGCATTTTCCGCCAATGATTTTGTGCAAAGTGAAAATAACACGCTTGAGTCTCAGTCCCTTTGAATGTTGACGCAAACGATTGCTTAGCAGCCATTTCAAAGTCATGCTTGCACCTTTTAGGTTCTGTGGCACCCACTAAATCTTTTATTTTAGCAAAATATTCTTTATATATTTTCTTTGTTTTATTAGGCAGGAGTGAATATGCCAAGGGTATCAGCTGATTTTGTAATATACCATGAATGGTGTAAAGTTGAAAAACTGGCTTTGGCCAGCGTTTGAAAGTTGCATCTATTTGACAATGGGTGATGTTTTTTAAGTGAAGAACGTTCTCATTTGTACCAATAAATTGTTATTATGTGCTCTAAATCTTCGTTGTCTTAATGTAAAAATAAATAATATTTGTTTGTGCACTTTAATTCTTGTGGGATTACTATTTATGAATAATCATTCGGTATAGTTCCCCTTTTAGTGTGCTTTGCTATTGTCTTTTGTATTCTTCATTTAACCTGTTTACTGCCATGGGTTTTCCCCCGGTGCCAAGGCCTTTTCTGGTGATTTTGGTATGTCGCCATTCAATGCCTTGTACGTTTTTTTGTTACATGAGATCTCACAGCCAAATTTGGCCCCTTTTTCTCCCACATGTAGGCGGTCAAAACGACACCAAAGAATCCTAGATTTCTGTAGGGTGGTGAGAGAAAATAACCAAAAAGGGAGAAAATGTTTTTTCTTCTTCAGAAAATGGCAATAAAATGATGTACAAAGAAGCCTGTATTTTTTTCCTTGTGTGCTAGGAAAAAAATGGTTTGCTGTGCTGAATTCCCAATTTTCCAGGCTTTCAAGAACAGGTTGAGTAGCAACCAAAAAACATATTTTGATATGGTATGGCAGAGAGGAGCAGAGAGGAAGTGTTCTACAGTGTGAGAGGCTGTAAACTGACCATGTGCTGCAGGGTGCTGCTACAGCTTTAAGCAGTTTACCCATGTGGCTTTTCTGTGCACATCAGCCCAGCCCACACCAGAGGTGGAGCAGAGAGGAGCAGTGAGTAAGTGTTCCACAGTGTTCCATGGGGTAACGCGGTTGTGTTGTTCTCCGTTGTTCTTCGCACCTTTGGGCCGAGGACTGGAAAATTCCATTCAGTTTTTTGGCGTGGCGAACCCAAGAGCAGAAAAGGATAATAAAGGGAAAAAAGAAAGTCTTGGATCAGCGAACTTGCAAGTAAGGAGCAGGTGGCTGGTGGGCTGTGTGGGGGCTGGAGCAGGAGATTCTCTGTTCGCACATGTTCTGCTTGCTTATTGCGCTCACTTAGTACCCCTGGAAGTTAGCAGCAGAAGTAACCAGCCACTCACCTTCCTGACACTTGCCTGTGACAACTAGACAATTATTACACTTACACTGCATAGACTGTGGGGCTTTGACCCTTTGATCTGCGGAGTGCCTTGGAGGCTACTTTCAAACTTTATTGTAACTGTATCCAAAACTCATACTTCCCTGTTTCCCATTGTGACTCCAAGCCTCAATTTAGTATGCAGGACGACTCAGACTTTGTGTCAGCTACGGTTGATTCCACTATTGAGGATAGTCGAACTGTACTGGGGAACGGTGGGGGGGGGGGGGCATTACATCTAATATGGACGATGAAGGTAGTTTGCCCCAAACCCCCCACCTGCAGCCTTCAAGTGACCCCCAGTCTGGAGTGCCTTGATCCCCACAGTGGAAATAACTAAGAAAACATTGACACACGAAAATACCATTCAAAGGGAAGGGATGGTACTGGTGGAACAAATACCAGAGGCAGCAATGGTGCTCCAAAACGACATTGACTTTATTGTACCTCTAAGTGAGGAAAAGAGCGATAACAGACATGAACCCATGGCAGAAGCCAATGGACTCAACTTGGGGGAGACCACAAGCCCTATATACCCCCCAAGTCCTAACATCAGCAAGAGCAAATCTACATCTCTTTTCTCTGCAGGAGTGATAGAAAATCCCAAAGTAGTAGAATATGTAAAACCACTACACGGTTCCCAGGAGGCACATAGGGGAGCCACTGTAACGCTCACCTGATTCCCGCAGAGGCGCCGGTCTTGACTGGGTGAATGCCGTATCTTCAAAGGTGATGTGTAACACACAGTTGGCTCTTTGGGCTGGACCTCTGTGCACTGTATGTCTGACTCGAAGAGTAAGATGTCTGCAGATAGAAAATATGGGATTAATGAACTGGGGTTATTGGGTGCCTCTCTCCTCTTCCCTTTCTCTTCTCCTGTAGAACCCCAAAGGTTAACACCCTCACCTTAGGTAAGTGAACGCCGAGCTCTCCATCTGCCTCGGGGCAGGGTGCCGTACCAGTTTCTTCACTGGATAAGGGTGCAGGCCTCTTGACCTCAGAGGACTGCTGTCCGTCGTTAACTGCACGAACGGTAAGTTCTGGGCACTTCAAATGTCTTAAAAGTCTTTTGTAATGATATCTCTTGTTTTTCAGGGTTCTGGCGATGGCGGATGGCGGGCTGATGAGCGTTGAGGATCGAACCCGCGTGAGGAATAGAAGCGCCTGGAAGCACGTAAGTAAGCGCTTGTAGCCTGCTTCACAATGCGCACTAACTGTCCCTTTTATCTTGCAGGTACAAGTTCGGAGCTTTAGAGAAGCTGAAGGGTGCTGGAATACCCACTGGATTCGGCGTGGGAAGGAGTAATGGCACGTGAGTAATAAAATTGGCTAATGTCTTTAAACGCACCTTCTTTTGTCTTTCAGATGCGGGATGCAGCGCCAAAGGCCTCCGGAGCGTCCAAAGAGCTGTTAAGCTTTTGTCTTTCAGATGCCGGAATGCAGTGCGAAGACCTCCGGAGCATGCGAAGAGTAGGTAAGCCTTTGTCTTTCAGATGCCGGAATGCAGCGCGAGGCGTTGGTGACAGCCGATGGACCAGGCAAGAGATGCGCTGCCACTGAAGACCGTAGTGCTAACCTGTTCTTTCATTGTCTTTACAGGTGCTGCTGAAGACTGGATTCCAGGATGGTATGGTATGCCTTTGTTCCCTTAGGCCCAGGATCAGAAGCAGAAGACACGATGAGCGTTCTGCTGCAGAGAATGCAGAATAACGCAAAGCAAGATTCATCCATCGGGTGTGGTTTAAATAGCCTCCTGTAGTGCTTAGGTGTCTCCTTCCACAGCCATGCCTAGGTAAGAAAAGAGTTCCTGCTTTCCAGAAGAGTTCCAGTGTTCTGAACCTAGGGAGTGGCTCCTGCCCCACCCAACAGGAAAAGTAGTCCCAAACAGAAGAGGATCAGGGGTTCAACTGGCAGGTAAGTAAGCAGCATGGTCTGCTGCAGGTAAGTCCACCCAAGCATTATGAGCCCGGCGCTTCCAGCGCTGGGACTGGGCATCTTTATGAGCCTGGTGCCACTGGCGCCAGGACAGGGTCCAAAAGGTCCCAATTGGGACTGGCTGGCACTCGGAACCGGGGTTATGGGTCTGCTTCCAAGGGAGTCGGGCAAGTCCTGATCTTTTGGAAGCAGAGATCATGACAGCCACACCAACCTCCTCATATACATTTGGTACAACTGCCAAATATCAATCACATAATCATTTGGCTCAAGGCACTTTGGAAAGTATCTGGAGACCCCGGGGTATCACGCCTGTTCTGTTGAAAGGGAATCAGTGCTTTCACTACTACACGAAAGACGATAAACAAGGATGGGACTGGGGTAACACTCAAATCAATTTGAACACTAAGGACAACGGTGTAATGCCCACAGAAAGAGGTGTAAAGGGCACACAGACCTTTTACCCTGCTTGGCTGCCGGGACCCAAGACAGTTTGTTAGATACACTCCCAGGTGTAGACACCATAACGGAGGGGGAGGCTGTTCTGAACAATGAACCGGATTCAAGGGTACAGCTCGACACTGGCAGTTGACTCGAAGCGGCTGGAAGCTGCAACCTTGTGACTTAGTGCAAAACAATGTGCTTTAGCAGGCTCAAAAATAGGCAACAATCAGCACACAACATTCTGCTCAAAACTAACAAAGACAAACCCCGCAAATAAACGACAAAGGATTGACTTGGAAAAAGCAATATCTTACCCCATTGATGAGGATCTATTGATGGATTTAATAGCCTCCCAGGTGGAGCAAAGCAAGGATGAATCGAGTAGTCACAGCACAATTGATCCCAAACTAATAACAGCTTTTTCTCTAACCATGGCACCTTTTATGAAGTTGATTGAAACCCAAAATTAACAGATAAGAGACCAAACTATAGTGATTGCAATGTTGCACAGCAAAATGATCTTTGTAAAAGGGTTTATTACGGCTATCCAAACAAAAATTGATAAAAACGTGGAACAAACTTCAAACATCTTGAAGAGTATATTAGAGCCCGTAATTCAAGACAAAGAGAGAAGAAGATCGGAAAGATTCTTTCCACTCACACACTCACAACATCCATTGGGAGGAGAGCCACTGAATATGGATGGCTTTAATGAGAAAAGGCCTCGGGTGGGGGACAGTGTGATCACTAACAAATCAGGGAAAATATATACATCTGTATCGACACTCACAGAACCAATTCCCACTGTAACTATAGTCATTGTAGACACAGAGGCCGAAGGAACAAGACAAAATCTAAGCCAATTTACGCCTGTAGGGACCCAAAACACTGTGCTGGCACCACCAGTTGAAAAGAATAAAAAACCAACAAGTGAATCCCACTCGCCCCCGAAGATCTTTAACATCTTTGATAAACTAGGTGAGGGCATCCAAGGCTTTGTAAAAAAGACAGACTCCCCACAGTCGAAGAGACTAGCCTTTCGGAAAAAACTTGAGCAAGCAAAATAAGTACTGGCGGAAAAGACACCGGCCAAGACACAGCGAGCCAAGCCACAAGTTGAAGTGAGGAAAATCGGGGGAATGGTAGCGCCCACCAAGACATGATGAAGGGGACACAATCAAATGTAAGTACTACTGTTTGAAATATTCAGAGACCAGAAACTCCAGAGATGTTTGACAGAGGATCAAAGAAGCCTACTGCCAGCGTAAGTGTGAAAGAGATCCAAGATGTCAATGTACAAAAAACTGCGATACTACTACCTGAAGTTCAAGGGCAGCACGATGATATTGAGGTTGCCTACTAAATCTATCTACCTATTCTGATGATTCAGATTCAATATGTTCAATTGGGTCTGAAAATCAGTCACAGAGTGGAGAACCTGACTCTAAACTCTCCGACGAGGAGGACGGGACCAGGCCAAGGAATCGGAAGAGGAACAGGAGCAACGTAATAAACAGGGGTCTTCTCCGAAAAAGACTCTAGAGGTTAGATTCTCTAAAGATTGCAGAACTGTTGAATCAACGGACTCAACTAAAGAAAAGATTTCAAGCACTAGTGACCAGACAAATGAGAACCACGATGAAACCAAAAAGGACGATCTCGGCTCAGAGCAACTGGTAATACAAGAGTGCAAAATCTGGAATCAGAATAGACATGGTAAGCTGGAAAGGAAGGAGGCGGCTCAAAGATCGAGGGGAAGGCACGTAACACAAGAGAAAGACAGCATTAGAATAATGAGAGTGGTTGACAATTGTGACAACAGGTCTCCCTCGCATTTGAGGGTGGTTGAGAATTGTTACAACAGGTCCCCCTCTTGTTTTCTGCTAGTAATGGTCTTAAACATCAAAGACAACTTGATGCTCAACAGAACCACTATTATGAGACTCATTGGGTCAGTCGAGGACTTCAAGAAAATACAATCGAGGGATATACTGTTAATTGAATTTCCAGAGGACAAGTGCCTAGATAGAGCTCTGATCTATATAACAGACCACAGAATTAAAGACACTTTCATCAAAGAAGGTCATAGGCTCCTCACCATGGGCTTTTGGCTAAAAGAAATAGAAATACTGTCTCGACATCAACATTTGTATTCAAAGAGGATCGTCATCGCTCTGTCAAACCGGTACATGGGAAGTCTACAAGCCTGAGAGGCAGGGAGGTCCGTCTGGAGGAATTATTAAGCCAGAAGCAAGCAGTAGGAGAAAGACAAGAGTCACACTGCATAGAAACAGATTACCCGGGAAATGACCTACCACTGTTTAAACAGCCTGGAGGGACACGCCCGGATAGCCCTAGAGAAGATTGGAGCTGGCTAGCGGGTACACTGGCCAGGAAGTCATGATGTTCAAAGCGCACAGAATCTGTTCTCTTCCAGAACCTGACCATCTGTTCTTGGAACACCAGGGGATTTGCGCACCTATTTGGGGAAGGGGATCTTGTAATTGAGAAATACGACATATTGTGCCTCCAGGAGACTTGGCTGAATGAGGAACCATCCCTGGAAGGCTATGAAGTATTCCTGAACCCCGCTGTTAAAGGGAACTTAGGTTGACCTATGGCAGGACTGATTACAGTGTGTAAAAGAACAAATGGTTGGACTAAGCTCTCTTTACAGAACCCTTTGCCATTGATTCAATTTGTGTTGCTGGTAAAAAGGTATATTGAATACAATTGGCACCTACTGATATGTAACATCTACTGGAATCCTGCATTTCCATTAGCAGTAAATGCTTCAGAAACGGTCATGAATTATATCGATGAAGCCAAAACTAACTACAACAACATTGATGGTTCTGGTATGTGGGGACTTAAACATTGAATGCTTTAATTCCAGGAATTAACTGATAAATAATCCACCAAGAGCTGCCACCTCGAAGATATTAATGGGCATTAGTTTGAGAGAATACCTACAAAAAAGAAATATAAACCTGTTGAATGGCAATACAAGGGTTGACATCCCACCAAAAGCAACTTGGAAAAGAGGACCTTACACAAAGATCCTTGACTGCATTTTTGCATCAGAGATCCTTTTGGGCCAGATGAGTCCCTTGGAAGTGATACCGTGCAACAATAGTGACCACAATTTGTTGGAGATGGTGGGTAGTTACGTCAAAGATACTTTGGCCAGTTTTCTCACTCGTACAATACTGATAATATTGAGGTAACACCGGGTCTAAACCGGTTAAGAATCTCTTCTACTGCCCTTAGTAATCTAACCACGTCCTTGTTTAATGGCAAAAGCAGGGACAGTTATGGCAAAATTATATTACTACTTCAATATCCACTGGCTTTGAAAATCTTTCAGGCCAAAGCCAGGAAAGGGTTTGAAAAGTGTGTTCACAAGGAAACACGTCTTCAACAAGGACATCTATGAAAAGAAAAAGTCCATAAAAAAACTAACTGTGCAACTTAGAAAAGGAATGCTCCCTGATGTAAGTGAAAAGATAATAAAAGAGAAACAGTCACTTAAAAATTGGTTGAAAATGCATCAGCTCTTGCAGGCTGACATGGAGAGAATGCTAGGTCTGATGGCCAATAAAAACACGGTTGAGATCTGGAAGTTGCTGAACTCTT
The DNA here is from genome assembly GCF_040938575.1 of Ambystoma mexicanum. Classification (NCBI taxonomy): domain Eukaryota; kingdom Metazoa; phylum Chordata; class Amphibia; order Caudata; family Ambystomatidae; genus Ambystoma; species Ambystoma mexicanum. The sequence goes on along the minus strand of NC_090931.1, from coordinate 88,394,601 downwards.
CAACGGTTCCACAAGTCGCGATTCTTGAAAACTCTATATCGTCGTCTACATGGGAGAAACATTTTGCGGGTTTACTTTCCAACAAGACAGGGGAAAGACACGACAAGGTTACACTCTCCAATTTACCTTGGACCTTCGAATTTGATAGGGAGGAGATACTTACCTTAATAAAAAAAGCAAGCTCATCAAGGGCGGCGGGCCGTGACGGCCTAACAAATGCTATTCTGAAGCAACATCTGGAGCATTGGGCCGACTTCATGCTGTCTCTGTTTTAGGAAATTAAAATGACAAAGAAAATACCCACTTCCTGGAACAAGTCAATTGTGGTCCCTATCAATAAAAAGGGCAGTAGTTCTGATCCTGCCAACTACAGACCTATCGCTCTTTTGGACATGGTAGGAAAGTTGTGTTCAGCCATACTCCTGAAATATTTAAATGCATGGTCCCAACAACCACATCACCAAGAACGCAGGCAGTATGGCTTTAAAAAAGGTACTGGAACCTCCTTAAACCTTTTTCTTATAAACTTGTTGAAATGCAGGGCAAAAGTAACTAATCAAAGCAGGACGTACATAGTATCAATAGACCTGGCCCATGCATTTGACTCAATAAACAGGAAAACTCTATGGGAACAGCTGTTAAAATGGGGCTGTCCGACAGATCTGAGAGAAGCCCTGGAACTCCTGCATTCTGGATCAACATTAAGAATAGGGTTGGATAGGGCAGGAACTCTGTGGAGAGAAATTGGAACATCACCGGGTATAAAACAATGCTGTAGATTAGCACCAGCCATATTCAACCTTTACATATCCAAGATTGAGGAGGCATTTCAAGATGTGAGATGCTTCTGCCCAAGGATTGCAGCTATCCCAGTAGGAAGACTACTTTATGCTGACGACCTTCTAATCATGGACCAAACTGAAGTGGATCTGCAGAGACAGTTCAATGCCTTGTCCAAATATGTGGACGACAATTCACTAACTACCAATCCGAAGAAGTCTAAAGTCGTGGTCATAGGAGATGCAAATAGAACTCGCAGAATGAAGAGAAGCTGGAGTCTCCAGGGGGTAAAAATACTAGAGGTCTCATCAATGCAGTATTTGGGGCTAACCGTGAACAGCAGTATGGTGAACTCTCATGGGGTAATGGCCGTGAAGTCAAAAGTTATGAACCTAGCAACCCAGGCTAGAATAATTAATGGCAATTACAGCAACTTTACTCTATTACCCATCATCAACTTCTATAAACTCAAGGTGACTCCCATTCTGACGTATGGCTCTGAAACTGAACTACAACTTGCAGACTCTCTGTGGCGTCAGGTTGAGGGAGCGTTTTGGTGACGTGCCCTGAACATGCCAAATTCTCTCCCGGTTGAAGTGATTAGGAGAGAAATGGGAACGGTGTCATTGTACTTCATCATGGTGTGGAGATCTCTGTCATTGTTGGGGAAATGTTTACAACCTCCAGGTGAAGGTGGGTATGAAGTCTTACATAAGGCTATTTTCTCAAACAGTGAGAAGTCCCTAACCAAATGGAGATCTACATGTGTAGAAATACTAAAAAGCTTAGCATTGAGGGAAAAGCTCCTATTGGAAAATCCGGATCCTGTCAAGAAGAAACTTTATGATCAGGATTGGATAGACACTGGTGAATGGATTTGGATCATGAAATGTGGTGGAGATATAACGAAAGACACTAGGAAACGAGGCCAGATTCCAAGATACTTGACAAAGTTTCCCTTTCCGACCCTGAGACAAGACTTCATGAGGTTCCGTTTTAATCTGTATCCAACAAACGAAGTCCTTGCGAATTTACACGTGTCAGCTCTGTAAGGGCATGCCCGAAACCCTTGAACATCTAACTACAGAATGTGAGTCACTGAAAGACCTAAGAACGATGTACCTGTGACCTCTGTTTCAAATTTCAACAATAACATCCCCCAATTCACTCTGGGCTAACTTGTGTCAAGGGAGGAGAACCACAGGGGGTGCTGTTGTGCTCGTGAAAGATGGCCGCCTGACTGCAAGCTCCGATCCAATGAGGCACCTTCATTGCAAAATCCTCCTTTGGTGCACCTTCAAACCCTGCATCCTGGACCCGACTCGGCGGGTGGGGGTCCTGGCCTGGTGCTGTCCGACCCAAACGTCGCAACTCAGCCCAAACACGGAGAAATCCTGTTGGTTAAACTAACCGGGAGCCTGCGCTCCTCCGGTCTGCCCCTCCGCTCCAGAGTCAAGTGCTTCTGACTCCGTGGATCCAGGGCCTGCAGTGGGGGAGGGGTGCTGAGGCCGCGTGGTGCTCTCCTCTCATCCACTCCTCCGGAGAGCGAGGCTTCCTGTGCGTGGACACCAGCCTCTTGCCTTGGGCCAGGGGCCCTCCTCTGAAAGCAGAGCAGTACGCTTCGCTGCCCCTCCTAGGCGGCATGCTGTTGTCCGGCGCCTCAGGGGATTGCCCCACCTGGGACCTGTGCGGGGAGAGCTGCCACTCCCTCGGTGACTGTGGTGAGTCCACGGGGGGCCCAGAGTGCTCCGCACACCCTCACTGTGGGGGAGCTTGCTGCGGGCTGCACAGGCCCTCATTGTGCGGCTGACAACCACGCCCCTCCCGCGCTCCTCCTGGATGCCATCAGACCTATCTGGGGCAGTCCTCCTGCTCTCCTTCCACGATGCCAGTCACCCGGGCTTATGCCCCCATCACGACCCGCCGGGCATTGCTGGGGGGATGCGGCCTTCCTGGTCTGCAGGCCCATTCGCCTTATGGCAGTTATGACATGCCTAGTATTGCATCTATGACCCGTACTTTCCACAGCCTCCCAGCATTGAACGCTTCATCCTTCACTGAAATGTGCAGGTGAAGACCTCACTGTGGATCTTTACCCCTTACTCCTATGAGTCCATAAACATCAGCTGCGAGCCCGGATGCTGTGATCCTGCAATCGATCTTCACCACCACCCACCTGGATACACCACTGATGCCTCTTCTGTTCCTCTCTTCCAGCGCCTATGGGTCTGTGGCTGCGCTTCTCCGGTCCCCTGACCCTCTGTGATACCGGGAGCTCTCGATACCAGCACAACCCAGCAGGCACCACCTTAGGGGAACGCGGTCCCTGTACCGGGCCCCCTACTGCGCTCCACGCCACTAGACAAGGTCACCACGCATCCATGAGTGGCCTTCAACCCTGAAACCCATCCAGCCCCATCGTGATTGCAACATTACTCTGTACAGCAAACATTCAACGGGTCTCCGGCCCCAGTTCTATATGCCTCCAAGGACCACAGTGCTTGCAACCTAACATTATTCAATGACGGCGTACTGGGCGGACCCCCTTAACCACGCCAGCTGAGCTGGGGCCATCCACTACTGAGGGATGCTAGGTCACTCCCGGCCCCGAATTCTTGCCGCCACCTGCCGCCTGGCATATAGTGCCCTTCCTCGCCTCAGCTGGCCACACCTCCTGCTCTTGGACACCTGGTGTTACTGCCCCCGATGCAATAACTGGTCCCTCTGGCTCTCTCAACTGCATCAGACCCTGAGATGAGAACACGGGTTACCTGTACCCTTACTGCAGGCCATAATCTGTTAGCCGGTTTTCACTTGCCCTGTTCCACCAAGCTGGTCTACACCGGGGGATCCACCTACTGAGCACCTGGTGCGTACATACTTCCGTAGCCCGATGTGCCTCCCCAGAGCTATACCTTAAGGACCCATCGTGACCCAGGATCCCTACCGCCTACCGTAATCCTGCACTCTACTGTCACCCTGTGAAGCCTCCCGGGTGACCCTTCGACTCGCCGCCTGCAACTCTTCCCTCCCAACTTACCCTGGTACGCTATTCCCGGGTCCCTGGTGCTTGCCCCCCTACTTGGCGACATGACTAAGGGAGCGGGAAAGAAGCAGTGTCAGATCAACATGTTTACAAAGACCCTGTAAAAAACCGCCGGGGGATCTGCCTGAACAGGAACCCTCCAACTCAACAGCCTCCGATCCAATAGATTCTCAAAAAATGATGGAGTATATTCGTGAGGGCTTCACCACGCTCCACAGTAAACTGGATGACATAAATGGCACCATTTCCTCTATTAAAGCCCATATGGAGAAAATTGATGGCCGAGTGGCTGAGATCGAGACGAGAGTGGGCGCTACCGAAAATGATCTAGGCTCCCTCCGTGTGGAGGTCTCCTCGCTCTCCAACCGGTTCCTCGAGATCGAGAAGAAGAACGAGGACCTGGAATCCTGTTCGAGGCGAAATAACCTCCGCATCATCAGTGTTCCCGAAGACAGTGTCAATGAGCCCATGGAGGACTATGTCGAACGTACACTGCTATCACTCCTTGATTCCCCGAAGCTCTCCTTGCAATTCGCTATTGAGAGGGCCCACTGTTCCTTGGTGGCTAAGCCTAGGCCAGGCGCACCCCCACACCCCATCATAGCCAGGATCCTGAATTTCCATGATCGTGACTCCCTTCTCAGAGCTGCAAGGGCTAAGGGCGAACTCCTGCTGGGAGGCGCCAGGATCCATCTATACCCCGATTTTTCGGTAGCGGTACAACGAGAGCGCAAAACCTTCTTGGCCGTAAAGAAGCGACTAAGAGACCATGGTGTTAAATACTCCATGCTATATCGTACTAAGTTGAGAGTTGAACATGCAAATCAGGTGTTTCTCTTCACAGTTCCGGGGGAGGCCTCCAGGTTTATAGATGAACACTTTCATGGCTAAACACCCTTCTACACCACTTGTTTATGACTGTTATGTCATTCTGTTGAACGATTACTTAAACTAGTTACCCCTCTACATCTGTAACTCGTGTGACTATTTCTCTCGATCATGAACAAACTGGTTCACTATTGTGCGACCGTGCCGAGCTCACTCGCACAAAATCTTCTCTAAGTTGTGCATGAAGTTACTGTTAGGCACCATGTTTATCCTTAAATTGCCTCCCGGTCCGCAGCATCGCCAACAGGCCGATCCACAGGCCCCCCAGCGTTGATGCCTTTTGTTTGGACCTGGTTAATGGGGTATAGGGTTATCATTCCTCTGTTTGGGGAGGGATGTGGGTGGGGGTGAGGGTTGTTGAATGTTATGTTATAAAAGGCTTGGCGCCCACAGAGGAGGTTGAGTGTGAGGCAGTGTTGTACCGATGGTACTACAGGGCCGCTAGATCGATCCATCATCTACCAGGGTCACCGATCCGACGAACATCGTTCCCCAACGAATATGTGTACACTTTTAACAGAAGATAACCTAACTCTTATGAGTTGGAATGTGTGAGGTCTGGGCAACTATAAGAAGATGAGACAACTGCAACTGCAGGCGAAACGTCACAGGGTCAAAATCCTTTTTCTGCAAGAGACTCATGCTTGCACTGAACACTGAAAACTTTGCTAAGATTTGGGGCCCCCAGAGATACTTTACTAACTACTCTACCCAAAGCTGCGGGGTCATGACCCTAATTCATAAGAGCCTTAAGATTGATCTCATATCCTCACAGATCGACCCCCAGGGCAGATATGTGCTGCTTCATGATACCTTTCAGAACAGTGAGGTGATCCTACTAAATATCTACGGTCCCAACATCGACGATCCAGAATTTCATTTGCACCTCACATCCCTCCTCCACGCTTCCCTCTGATACCGATTCTTTGGGGGGGGGACTTTAATACAATTTTCAATGTGGATCTGGACAGATCCGGCTCCAGACTCCGCCAACTTACCAAAGCAGCCTATACAACACTGTCATCTCTTCCCAGATTAGCGTTGGTCAATGCATGGAGGCTTATCTATCCCGACTCCCGATCTTACTCCTTCTACTCTTCGGTACATGACTCCTATTCTCGAATCGATAGATGGCTAGTATCTGATGTGCTAATAAAGAACGTGACCCGCCTAATGATCCTTCCCCTAACCCTTTCAGACCACTCACCAGTAACTATCACACTTTCCTGGGGTCCAGACCGCGACCGGACTAGACACTGGAAAATGAAACCGCACTCCCTCCTTGACCCGGTATTTAGTTCTGAGCTGGAGACAGCCATTGAGGAGTTTTTCTAAATAAATACTGACTCGGTATCCTCTCAGGCCACCCTATGGGAATCTTTTAAAGTTTACATCAGGGCCATAGCGCTCTCCAAGGAAAACAGCACCCTTAAAGCGATTCCTAAGAGCATTGCAGAAAGTTAGTCCACACTATCAACTCTCGAAGCCCAATGCTCCCTACACCAAACTCCTGACACGCTAGTGTCCATAGGCGCGAAACTCGACACGTTTCAATCCCTGGCAGATCGCGAGCTGAAATTCTTGGATAACCCTGGCCTCGCTAGAAGGTATAGAGAAGGTGAGCGTCCTGGCTGCTTCCTGGCTCGGCTCCTCCCACACAAGCTTGGTGCCCCACATATCCCTGGGGTGGAGAGGCTGATGGCTCTCTGGCCACCTCATCGCAAGACATCAACTCTGCATTCCTTTCCTTCTATGAAACCCTATATACCAATGCGGACAGCGCCCCGATACCGGAGATAGATTCTTACCTTGATGCCCTTCCCCTCTCTGTGCTCTCTCTTGAGACCATCGGCTCTCTTGACTCTCCATTTACCACTGAAGATTTCTCAGACGCCATAGACTCACTTTCCTCAGGGAAATCCCCAGGCTCGGATGATATTCCAATCGAATTTTATAAACGCTACAAGTCTCTCCTACTTCCCCGCCTAATAGCCCTCTGGGAAGAATCAGTGGAGGCAGACAAATTCCCCCCCTCTCTCCGTGAAGCCACGATAACTGTCTTACTCAAACCTGGCAAACCCCCCACACAATGCGGATCGTACCACCCACTCTCACTCATTAACTGTGACGCCAAAATTTACGCTAAACTATTGGTGCTACGTCTAGCTGGCTTTATTCCAGGTCGCTCCACCTCCCTGAATCTGAGACGCCTCTTCAATATAATTAGTAGAATATATCCCGATGTCCACACAGTAGCCGCAACACTTGATATGCAAAAGGCGTTCAACTCTGTGTCATGGAAATATCTCTGGCGGGTTCTTGAAAAGTGCAAATTTGGCCCATCTTTTGACACCTGGGTCAGATTACTATACTCCGATCCGGTGGCCAGGGTCCGCACTGAGGAACGATACTCTCCCCTTTTCCATGTTGCTAGAGGGACGAGGCAGGGCTGCCCATTATCCCCCTTAATCTTCGCTTTAGCGATGGAATCATTTGAGGACATGCTACGACAATCCCACGCGCATAGAGGCTTACGAACTGCAGGTCAATCTGACATAGTGTCATTATATGCCGATGATGCGCTTCTCTTCATCCGCTCCCCCTCTACAACAGCCAACTCACTCTTGACCCAGATATTTGGCACTAATTTCGATCCTACATGTCCTCCATGGATACTTCATCTGTAGCCACGTCTCCAGCGTCCTACCCCCCTCCTTCCTGATCCCCCCTCCGAACTGCTGCCTTCCGATCCCGCACCCACTTTGTTTGTACACCCCGAATGTATATTCAAGCTGTAAGCTGCCTCTGAACACCTGCATTATGTGTACTGTTGCCATATTGAACCTGCCTTGTATGTTGCTCGCCTGCTCTTGTGCTGCCAAGCTAAATAAATAAAAAAAAAAATTTAAAAAGGGAGGAGAACCACAGAGATTTTAGCCTTGCTGGCTTTCGTCAAACAAATCTTTGAGAGACTGACAGTGGAAGAAGATAAAAGGAAGAGACTCACTGAAATGAGATGAAAAATTGATGGAAATTTAGAGCTTTTATTGGAACGTTGGGAAGGGTAACTTTTATTTGTTGTTTTTTATTTTTATTATTATTTTTATTTTATGTTTGTTTTTTTTTCTCTTCCTTTTTTCTGTTTTCTTGATTTTATATACCTTTTAATTCTGGCTGTAATTTAATGGAAATTTGTTTTCTTTTTTAGTAAATAGCATAAAAAAGTTTAAAGGTAAAATATCGATATGCTAATTAAAAATAAAACTTGGTAACCAATCATTTTGTGAGAGGTAGGCAATTTTGGCTTTTTTTTCCAATAGGACATGCGTCGACGGAATGGATGAAAAGGGTAGCAAAGCTGAATGGTAGGACAGAAAGGCATACATTTCTGAAATGTAGACGCAATTCCAAGTTTAGGAAGCAGTGATTTGCGCAGGTCAGGCAACAACTATGTAGGGAAAAATTCCATCGTTTGGGGAAACATTGGGAAAATGAGAGAAAAAAAGGTATGTGGTGGACATGGTTGGCCTGGTAAGGCAATGGCTTCTGTGAATTTTGAGAAAAGCAATGCTCTGCTACATTCCCCCGATTCTTCCAGTTTAGGAAATCACACATTTTTCGTAATGTTTCACAAAACAAGCAATACCACAAGCCAAAAACTGACCCATGGTACAAAGCTTTTTTATGATTATGGCCTGAACAGACATACTTAGAATGTGTAAGTAAAGAAAACAAATGTGGTGAGGAAGGGCACGCATACATACACAGGGAGCCCTTTTGAAGGGTAGGTGACTTGTACAGGTTACAAAAGTGTATAGTGCCTAAAGCAGCGACTAAATGTCGGTTACATTTGGGAAATTAAAGGGCAGCAGCAAATGGTCGAAAAACGTTTTGAAAACCATGCAAACACAACAAATGTCCAACCTTCCCACATTGCCACAGGTGTCCCGACAAAACCGGTAACTCACATGTGTGGGTGCACCTACCTGGGTGCAAAGGGAAAAGGTTAAACCACTGGTAACCCCAAGTCTTTTGCTCTTGTGCACAACCTACAGATTTGGGCCTGGGGTGTCACAGCGACCAAGGAAAATAGGGAACCCCATGCATTTTTGAAAAGAGGACACACGTGGGAATCCACAGAGGTCTGACTTGCGTGAATCGCCTAAGAATGTATTACCCGCCATCCCAGGCAAAGTCCGAAATTTTGCAAAACAAAATCACAATTTTTGGACATTTCACTCAGCCCACCCACTGTTACACGCCGCCAACACAACATCTCCTACCGTCCCACGTTCCCAGATGTTTCCCGATGTAAATGCTACCTCACATGTGTGGGTGCACCTACCTGGGTGCAAAGGGAAAAGGCTAAACCACTGGTTACCCCAACTCTTTCGGCAGAGCAGATTTTGCGGGATCTTGGTCATGTGGACAACATACAGATTTGGGCCTAGGGTGTCGCAGCCACCAAGCAAAACAGGGACCTGTATGAATTTCCGAAAAGAAGACGCCCGTGGAAATCCACAGAGGTGTGAATGCGCGAATCGCCCCAGATGTATTACCCACAACCCCAGGCAAAGTTTTAAATGTTTTGTGGAAAATGTTTAATTTTTGGACATTTCACTCTGCCCACCCACAGAAACACGCAGCCAACACAACATATCCTACCTTCCCACAGGTGTCCCGATGTAAATGGTACCTCAAATGTGTGGGTGCAACTACGTGGGCGCAAAGGGAAAAGGCTAAACCACTGGTAACACCAAGTCTTTCGGCAGAGCCGATTTTGATAAATGTTGCTCTTGTGGACAACCTACACATTTGGGCCTAGGGTATCAAAGCCACCAAGCAAAACAAGGAACCCCATGAATTTCAGAAAAGAGGTAATCCGTGGGAATCCACAGAGGTGTTACTTGCGCAAATCGCCCTTGAATTTATGACCCACAACCCCCGGCAAAGTCCGAAATTTGGCAACAAAATCACAATTTTCAGACATTTCACTCTGCGCATCCACTGAAACATGCGCCCAATACCACATGTCCTACCTTCCCCGTTCCCACAGGTGTCCCGTCGAGAACGGTACCTCACATGTGTGGGTATACCTACCTGGGCAAAGAGAAGAAAGGCTAAACCACTGGTAACCCCAAAGTGTTTGGGGAGACAACCTACAGATTTGGGCCTAGGGTGTTGAAGCCACCAAGGAAACGAGGGAACCCCATGCAGTTCCGGAAGGAAGACACCCGTGGGAATCCACAGAGGTCTAACTTATATGAATTTCCCCCAAATGTACTACCCACAATCCCCGGCAAAGTCCGAAATTCAGGGACAAAAAAACACTTTTCAGATATTTCCCTCCACCCACCCACGAAACACTCTGCCAACAACACATGTCCTACGATCCTGCATTCCCACAGGTATCCCAACAAAAATGGTACCTCAGATGTGTGGGTCCACCTACCTGGGCGCAAAGGGAAACGGCTAAACCACTGGTAACGCCCAAAGGGTTTGGGCAGACAACCTGCAGATTTGGGCCTTGGGTGTTGAAGCCACCAAGGAAAACAGGGAACCCCATACATTTCCGTAAAGAAGACACCCGTTGGAATCCACAGAGGTGGGACTTGTGCGAATCTCGCCAGGATTTATTACCCACAAAACCTGCCAAAGTCTTAAATTTGGCGAACAAATCAAATGTTCGGACATTTTACTCTGCCCACCCACCAAAACATTCTGCCAACACTATATATCCTACCTACCCGCATTACCACAGGTGTCCCAACGAAAATGGTACCTCACATGTGTGGGTGCACTTACCTGGGCGCAAAGGGAAAAGGCTAAACCACTGGTAACCCCAAGTCTTTCGGGAGAGCAGATTTTTTCGGGATTTTGCTCATGTGGACAACGTACAGATTTGGGCCTGGGGTGTCGCAGCCACCAGGGAAAACAGGGAACTCCATGCATTTCCGAAAAGAGGACACCCGTGGGAATCCACAGAGGTGTGACTTCTGTGAATCCCTCAGAATGTATTACCCACAAGCCCCGGCAAAATCCAAAAATTGGTCAAAGAAATCACAATTTTCAGACATTTCACTCTGCCCAGCCACCGAAACACGCCACCATCCCCACATGTCCTACCTTCCTGTGTTCGCACAGGTGTCCGATGAAAACGGTACCTCACATGTATGGATGCACCAAAAGGATAAGGCTGACCCACTGGTAAGCCCAAGCCTTTCGACAGAGCAGATTTTGCTCATGTGACAACCTACAGATTTGGGCCCAGGGTGTTGAAGCCACCAAGGAAAACTGGGAACCCCATGCACCTCCAAAAAGAAGACACCCGTGGGCACCCCCCTTTCCATTAAAAACATCCATGGTGGTTTAGTGGGCCCACACACCCACCCAACATAAGTTATAAACATTTTTCTTATTATTTTGCCCCTTTCACATTAGTGTCCCTATCTGCCCCCAGGATAGGCAAAGCGTACTGCCCCAAGCATTGGGGGGGCATTCCAATGTTTTCAGGTGGCCCTCTCCGCCCACCCCAAAGGGATTGGCATCTCATGTACTCCTTCCTAGGGGTAGATTGCACTAGCAATCTGCCCCCAGGGAGGGCTACATGAGATGCCCCCATCCATTTGAGATGTGGGGGAGAGGGCCACCTCCCTTTCCACTAAAAACATCCATGGTGGTTTAGTGCCCCCCCACATTAGTGTGCCCATTTGCCCCCAGGGTGGGGAAGACGTACTGCCCCAGGCTTTGGGGGGGCTGTGACAAGATTTCTGGTCGCCCTCTCCTGCCATCCCAAATGGATGGGTGGGCATCTCATGTAGCCCTCCCTGGGGGCAGATAGGGGCAGAAATCTGCCCTCACACAGGGCTCCATGAGGTGCCCCCATCCACTTAGGGTGGGGGGGGGGCCAACCCCCTTTCATGATAAGAAAAAGCCTGGTGGTCTAGTGGCCCTGGGCCCCCCCACACTCACCTGAAATAATTTGTTTTTGTTGTTGTTTTGTTTGGGACCCCTTCCCTAGGGGCAGATGGGCACCCATCGGCCCCCAGGGGGGCCCAACCCTGCAGCCCCATGCTTGGGGGGGCCTGCACCAACATCTCTGGTGGCCCCCACCCCCCACAAATATATGGGGGGATCTCATGTAGCCCTTCCTGGGGGCCGATAGGGACAGAAATCTGTCCAAAGGAGGGCTACATGAGGTGCCCCCCATCCACCCCCTTTCATTTGGCAAAACATTCCTGACAGCTAGTGGCCCCCACCCCCACCCAAAACTCTGTTTATTTATTTATTATTTTTTTGGCCCCATCTCTAGGTCAGATGGACACATGAGTGTGCACATCTTCCCCCAGGGGGTGCATACGTACTGCCTCAGGCTTAATGGGGTGGATCTACCAATGTTTCCAGTGGCCTCTCCACCCCACCCCAAATGGATATGGGGCATCTCCTGTACCCCTTCCCAGGGGCAGAAATCTGCCCGTAGGGAGAGCTACATGAGTTGCCCCCCATCCACTTAGGGTGTGGGAGAGAGGGCCACCCCCTCCCCCCTTTCATTTGCCCATAAATTGCTAGTGGCTGGTGGCCCCCACCTGCACCCAAAACTCAGTTTATTTTTTGTTTTTTTGTTTGCCCCCTTCCACGGGGGCAGATGATCACCCATCAGCCCCCAGGGTATTGGCCCCATGCTTTGGGGGCTGGGGGGGTGAGGGCTGCTTACATACAGAAACAGATACCTGGTGGTCTAGTGGGAATCGCTGGGCACGGATCAAGCACTCCTCGCCCGATCCGCACCCAGCAATGCTTTAAAAAAGGTTTCATTGGAAAGGGTAGAGTGTCCCCTTTCCACTGACACCTCCCTCGATCTGAATGGCACAATAGTGCTGCAGATCGATGGGGAGAAATGTGGAGACTCACCTTTCATTTTCACTGCGGCAGCCTTTTTCGGCTGCCATGTTGAAAATTACTTTCAGTTTCACGTCGGCGTGCATTATGCACGCCGACGTGAAACTGAAGGTAATCCAACCTCCAGCCCGTGAGGAGGAACCTCCTCCTCACATAGCCCGGGGGTTGGATTATGGTTTTGTGCGATCCCTGCTTTGCAGGGATCGCTCAAAACAGAGTGCTAAAAAGGATGAGCTATCTCGTCTTTGGAACTGCGTACCTAATGTCAAGGATGAGATACCTCGTCCTTGGCACTAAAGAGGTTAAGCAATGTAATTCCTGGTATCCGACCGGATACAAGGTGAAGCAAGTTTCCCAAATGTTATCTTAAAATCCCACTTGTGGTTGCATTGCTAGATGTTGGCCCCTTTAATAGCAGCTAATTTGTGTCTAATTTCTATTTTGAAATATCTGGAGCATGGATATGTTCACTTGCAGTCACAAATAATCCATCTGCTTCAGTAGCCGTTCCTTTGCAACCTTTTTTAAATATGTACTTTCTCTTGTTTTCTCTTTTACTAAAAGGTATTCTTGAAGATCCAGCAGGTCTTTGCCTCTCTGTGATTTCACCTTTTCAACGACTATGCTGCTACTCTATGCCATTCGTACATACCTAAAAGTAGAATAATTGTAATTCAACTATAAAACTATAGATCCTACATGTCCTCCATGGATTTTTTTTAAATAGATTAAACCTCATCATTTTAATTCTACAATAAACCATGTGTCTCTTTAAATTTTGCTTAAACCTTTTATTCAATTACCTTGCAAAATATCTCCTTTGTTTTTTAGCTCTACTTCTATTTCCACCTCCCTCTGAAAGAATCTCTGGGGCAGTTAATAACCAACCTTCTAAACTGTCATTTCTCTTGCTGTCTGAAAGCTCCATTCTACTCAGTTTCTATGATAACAAATGGATCATTGCTGGACCTTCTCTGTTCACTTTGTGAAATCTACAGCTGACCTTCAATGTGCAGGGTTTTCAGAATGCTTTACACAGGCTTTCAAATTCGAAAATAAAACAGCTTTGGTGAAATGCCTTTCGAAATACGCTCCACAAGTAACATATTTCGATTAAAAAGTGTTTGTGGAAATAACAATGAACCCGGATAGACATTAGTAGTGAATGGTGGAATGAGTCAGTGCAATACCAATGAGGGTTATTAATCTTTTCCTAGCCAATCGCAGTTGATAGTAACTCCTGGGAGTATACGAAGAGCCGGAACCCCTGGAAAACTGAACCCCAAATGCAAAAAATAGGGCTCTGCAGTACTTCAGTAGATGTTACACCAGGCTCAGATGAAAGCTCACAGAGCCATATGTAAAATCAATGTTTGCACCTACAGAAAAAAGTGAGAGACTGCGATTCCTCTGTGAGAATAGAATACATCTCTTGTTGTGATTAAAAAAAGACCCTTGACTCATCTTATGCGTATCACTCGTGATCATCCCGTGACACTTACCTCATGTTGAAAATTAAACTTGACATTGGCATCTCTGCTATCATTGGCAGGTGTGTACTTGGCAAATAGAAAATACAAAAAAACTACCATCATATCAGGATGCCAATAGACAAACATTGCCTCACATTCTTGGAAGGAACTGAGAATAAGGCTGAAAACACAGCGATTAAAAATATGTCTTAAGATGTAAATTACCATATAGCTTTCTTGCTATATATAAGTGCCAGGCAAGTGTAGTCATTGTAGATCTCAAGATGGAGAACACCGTACAAGAGCAAGAGACCTCTAGCTCGAGCCTACAAGAACTCCTCGACAAATATCTTGATGGAAAGCTGCTTTTGGAAACATACCTTAGGAAAGGATCCGGATTCTGTAATGATACGATAGACCAGATATTTTCTTGTTTGATCAAGCTCTTCTCTTCAGGTATGTATGGTTGACATTTCTCTTGATTCAAGCAGGCTCTATACTGTCATTTCTAGATCTAGGTCAACAAATCCAGAACCCCCAACTGCATTAATAGCTCCATGCTTGATGGAGAGGAACTTTGTGACCTTCAGATATTGCTTGGTAAAGGGTATGTAAAACATGTGCCAGTGCACAGAAAACCCTGTCAGTGCAAGCAGGGAGTGGGACACGTGGTGTAAAAGTTTGCTGTATACTTTAACAGGGATAAGCAAGTGTTGTGAGCACAAGGGTTTCCTCAATTTTTTTAAGGGGGCTCTGGTATGTGAGGAGAGATACAGCAGAAAAAAAAACGTACATATACCACTAGCTACCCACCTCTAACACACCGAAAGGTGGCTACTTGTCAGAAATGTACCTCACAGTAGGAATTTCATAGGATTATATCACCATTACTAACATCACGCAAAAAGAAATCACTTTTAAGGTTAGCAACCTGGCTACTTGTTTTGCATGCTCACAAACACCACCATCACTGTTTTTATCATGTTTGAGTAAAACAATTTTTATTTATCTCTTTAGGTCACCACACTGACACATAGACGCCATGTTGCCAGTGTAACGTGTTTCTTTAACCTATCGTGTCCTTAAGACGGGGCGTTGGACTTTACTGACAAGCTTTAAACTGCAACAGTGTTGTCTTTATCCCTAGAAACATATTCAAATGTTGACGCTATTATACCATGTTGTTGTATAATTGAAAATGCGATCAAAATACACCATTACTAACATCACGCAAATTGTACATTACAAATGTTTTGGTGTCTGCTTCTTCCGCCCATTTGTGTTTCTACAAATAACGAACCCTGGAAATAGGTTTTTGATGTTGTTTTACCATGCTGTTTGATATAATAATTAAAATATGCTAAACACATTTCTTTGTCTATGGTGGGAGATATAATCCTATGAAATCACTACTGTGACGTATACTTTAACAGTCCTGAAAAAAAATTCTGTTGCCATTATGATTATAATGTCAGTATTTTTGCTATTGATGCATAATTCCAACGCAATGCCCATGCTGGCGTAATTGCTGTGAAGTGTTTTCATCACTGGGTAAATAATAGGGGCATTCCAGCTGTGTTTAATGTCACCTAAACATTCACTAAACTGTTCATTAGGCCAGGGTGAATTTCTGGAGAAGGGATAGGTTAGGTTTAAAAAATCACTCTGCAACCCCTAGAAGAGTTGGCAAACTCATTAAAATTGAGGAGATATTAATTCAGGTGGTGAGCCGACCCTGTCGATAACGGCCCAAGTTAAGGGCCTGAGCGAAGCAAGGGTCCCTTAATGAGGGCAGCAGTGACGTTACTGACATGGTCAGCCCACCACTGAGGTTAATATTGCCATTAGCACCCATGCTGTTCCCTACATGGCTGCTAATTGTGATTTAAAAACAAAAAAAACGTACCTTTGTTGTGCGCCACACAGTGCTGCTGTCAGTGAAGTCTGTTTTCCATGTTGATAACTGTCATGTCATCAAAATGAAAATGGACTTTGCTGATAGCAGTAGTGCGCGGCGCCAGACCGTGCAACAAAGATACGTTTCTTTGTTTTTCTTTTGAAATAAAAGAGATACCATTAGCACTCGTGGAGGAAACTACACGGGTGCAAAGTGGTGAAGGGGGAGCGGGGAATGGAAGGGGCCCAGGCTGCTCGGAATGCAGGCTTGTATCTTACAATGCCGCCTGTGTTCCAAACATCCTGATTGCCCAGAGCCCCCTCCCAGGGTGCTAATGGCCAGTCACTGTTGGCTCAGAGTTTCCACTAGAGACCCATATTTGTGTTCTGAAGTTTGCCATCTCAAAATGGATCCGCACTACAAATTGTATTTCTATGAAGATAAGAGAGGGGTAAAATAAAAGGAGAAAGAAACGGTGCTCCACAGTAGTTACAGGTGCCAGGCTAAAGTCATC
Organism: Ambystoma mexicanum; assembly: GCF_040938575.1. Classification (NCBI taxonomy): domain Eukaryota; kingdom Metazoa; phylum Chordata; class Amphibia; order Caudata; family Ambystomatidae; genus Ambystoma; species Ambystoma mexicanum. The sequence goes on along the minus strand of NC_090931.1, from coordinate 88,378,105 downwards.
ATTCGCTCACAGATTATTTGATTTCTGTTTAGAGTTGAAAAGGTTCAGATGAACTTTTTAGGGTGGAATCAGTGATTCAGAAAACACAGAACCATCCAATAATTCAGGTATTTCGACTTTTCCGCATACAATTTAACCCAGGCTTACTGCACAGGGAGTTATAAAAGTATTCCTGTACTGTGCTGTTTTACTTCCTTATTTTTCTTTTTTTGTAATTGACAGCAGGAAGAAACATTCTGTTTCAGGGCACTGATGTGAAACGCGGGGGTGTTGCTAGGTATGGAAAAGTTGTGGGGCTAAGCTAATGCCGGGACTGTCAGGACTCGGGGCTAGCTAGCCTTTTGGCTGTAGCCCCGGAAATTCTATCTGGGGCTACAACCAAAAGACCAGGGGCTATAGCCCCCTCAGCCCCCCACGCAGCAACGCCTCTGGTGAAACGTAAAGGGAGTAGGACATTAGGGAAAAAGGAGCATGAGGAGGGCGGTAGGGCAACTTCATTCACTGCGACTCCAGAATTTTCATTCCTAAAGGTAGTTAAGTTGCAGATATAACACAAACATTTAAATGCATGCAGCCTGCATTTATTGACTTGAGTGTGAATGCAAGTGTATCACGACCAAATAACCTTGGTCCGTGACTTTCCGTTCCGATTATAGAGTCTGGCTGAAAAAAAGAGGTAACCTCCAGTAGGAAAGAGAAAGAAGTTGTCAGATTTATTGGAGCCGCACCAATTGTAAATGGTAGTACAAATAAGGGAGGGCGGATGCCTTTAAGGAATTAGCCTACAACCACAGGCTAAGTTCATTGTAAATGATTTGTGAAAAACCCAACAGGCTCCTCATTCAAAAAGTCAAAAAAGCATAACTCGTTACCAGTATCTAAGAATGTATATCAATAGATGTAAAAAAAAAAACATACAGAAAAGGGCTATTTAGAATAAGCCAGCATTACGTCTCATGAAATGTCAATTTTGGTGCATTATTGTTAGTATGGTGACATCCCGATTTCAGTACATAAATTAAAGCACCTGGAGAAGGGGGCATTCAGCTTTTCTAATGAACCAGTCAACCTGCTTTGGGAAATGAGGACAATTGGCAAGGCATGGGGAGAGTGACCGGACAGGGCCCTGCTGGAACTACCAAGGAAATGATTTCCAGACATTCTGTGAGACAGTAGCTGTTGGCAAGGTTGCCACTCGCTTTCAACCTGGTTTGCATCAACAGAACCAATGTGTTCCTTAGATCTCTTGTGTCTGACTTTTATATTCTACTGGGTTATTTTTTAATTATTTCTTAGTTTTCATGTATTCATTTTGCTCCTATTATAGGCTGTTTGATGTCACTTCTTGTGATTCTGTCAGGGTCACATGTCATGTTATGTCACTTCCTGTGATCACATCTGAAATTGGGGATTTAGAGAACAGACTGCTACTTCTGCTGCATATGATCTTGATTAAAAGACACAAGTGACAATATTAACTATCCTGGAACCCATTAGATTGTTTCACACCTTGAATGTCAGTGTTACTTGACTTTTCAAAGCGCATGCCTTATATTGATCTGCCATTGGCATCGGAGAGAACCATCAAGCAGAGCAGAAAAGGCCCCACTAATGGTAGAGTGATTGGATTATTTGAAAGGCATAGCGCCTACACTTCTGGATCTACACTGGCTTTTTAGGAGCCTTTTCATTTCAGCTCAAATTGAGTTAATTGGCCTTAAATCAATGCTTGCCATTGGTCTTATATATTTAGAGAATCAAATTTGTTAGAACCTCAGGGATGTGTGTTGGTCAAATGGGGATGCTATATTTTAGAACTCGCTCAGCCCAGCATGCACTGATATTGCTTGAGTGATGTTTCAGCTGTTTATGAAAGATTCTCTTTCACTTTTAAGCTTTCTCTTACAAGCCTCCAGTAGCTTTTCATTGTGCGTGGCTAAGAATACTCATTGGGGTGAAAGGAAACTGACACCAACTAACGTGTTCATGAGGGGGTTGGTGGAGATGGGTGCAATTGAGGGTATTGAGTCCAACATGGGAAGTATTAGGCCTTTAAAGGTGCAGCTCCCAGGGAGTTAACATTTCTCAAGCATGCATCTTAACATTGGCTTGAGTTTTGTTCACTGTATGAAACATAAGTGTCATATACTTATTGTTTATTTTTATTTTTACTTTGCATTTGTGATAAACAAATAGATTAATTCTAGTCAAAAATCTAATTTCTAACAAGGCAATAGCATTATGCTTGAATCGATATTTAATATATTAAAATATTTATTAAAAATCTATTTGTTTTTTCATGACCCTGTCTATATACTTGGTACATAAGTAATAAAAAAATAAGGAAACAGCTTTTTTATTTTTATTTATTTACTTATCGTTTTATATTAAGCAATATTTTGTTATTTTCTCCATGTAAACTATGTTTCTTTAAAGTCCTGTTCCATATGTTGCACGTTTATGTCGTGCAGGGATGTGCCATTCATTGGTGGATACAGCCAGTAAAATAAAATTGATGAACATAAGAGGACCAGACATGCTCATTTGGTCACACATGTTGGTATGGAAGTACATGCTTCATACTTTTAATGTATTCAGATCTGATGTCTATTTTTTGTATTTTTCTAACCAGGTCGTGTGAAAGGAAACACTATGATTCAATTCAGTTTGGGCCCCTACATCTATTACAGCTTTCCAGCCTGTGCATATTTTAAAGAAATCATTGTTGCAACCTCGACTAACAACTGCTTGGAGGAGCTAGAGAAATGGCGGAAGAACGAAGCCGATGCCCTCGACATGAGTCATATAGCTGAGTTTGTTTGTGAACGGGAAGGCAACAGGTATGCAATCACCCGTGATGCACCTATCTGCATTTACGTAAAATGAAATCACCAAAGATGGACCGAATTGCTTCCAACTTCACCAATTTGTCCCTTTCAGTTTCACCCTTTCTCTCCCTTTCATGCACCACAATCATTCCTAACTATTTCTATTGAAAAACACACTGTATTCTATTCCCACGTGTTGTACCCTACTCAAATTCCACCAAATTTTTACATGTTTTGCACATCTGCACATTCCCATTGACAGCTCTCATTAATATACATTCTAAATTGCACATGCAGTGAGATGTCAGTCTTACCTCTTGGACTACTATTATAGCCTAAGGGATCCCCCTCATAATAAGAGTTCCAGCCCAAGGTTCAAGAAACAGTAGGCCAGGAATAGCAGCAGGGAGCAGTAGGGAGCAGCACAGTTCAGTCAGACAACACGAAAATGGTCTTGAGACAGAGGCAATGAGGACATAAGGAGGATACTCTACCTTTACACACATGTGCCCGAATGATGTGTTTAGGATATACAACTGCATGGCAGGAAGAGTCCAGCAAGGACAGCCAGTTTAACCAGCAATGAGGACGGGCAGAAGGTCAGGAAAATCCCAGCAAAAGATCCCAACAGCCAGGAGAAGCAGGGATGCAAGAACAAAAGAGTCAGAACCCAATCAGTTTGCCGAAACCTGGATCATCAGCAGCCCATCTCAGCAGCAGACGTCCAGAGATTCATGAAAGAATCTGAAGAATGGAGGGGTCTATCACTGATAACACATTCAGTCAGAGGCCGGCCAAATCCAACCCACCAATCACATACTTTGCAGCACAGATAGTTGATGGTGATATGCTAATCAATCAGTCAGGGCTTAAAAATGGCCAAACACATAATCACCCACGGGTAGAGTGTAGATTGGGATGTCTAGTGGACTTTAAAAAAGTTTGTTTTAGTTATAACGTCGATAGATGTGACTAAAGGTGACTCAAGGTGAGTCTATGCTAGCAAAGCTGCCATTTTGACTATTGTCCACCAAGACGAATAAAGACAACAAAACAAAATGGACAGGAACATGGCTTAAAATTACTTTTTTGTATCCACTGGTTACTACATATGTACATTGGGCTACCAATGCAGTAAAAGTGGCTACAACTATGGTGCAGCAATACTACATTTCAGATATCAACTTCCCACACCACACCTTCAGGCTGATCAGATCATCCAGGAACCAACATTTTTTGCCTACATATAAGCCCTTTCCTGGTAGCCATGTTAGCTACTAAGGTGAGCGCACAATCAACATGGTTGCACTTATAATGAGTCTTCAATTGAAGTACCTCTCTGCACAAAAGAAAGACAAAAACATGGAAACCAGAAAACACTTTAGGGGACAACAGTTAGTGAGAAAGATTACCAGAAATGAAATGATGTCCTATCACTGATGTAGGCTGAATTCCTTTCTGCATTTAACGGGACACAGCTGCAGAACATACCTCATGATGAATGATCTATATAACATACAGCTTTTTCTCAAAATGATTTGGCAGCGATGTTAAAGGGGAAATGTCATGAATTATTTGATTCAGAATCACTATACTATTTACCAGTGACTCATTGAGAATACTAACATAGCTGTAAACAATGTTAATTAGCCCCAGAATTGATCCCGACAGTTGATGGGCCAATTTGCCCACTGTCTTCCAGGATGCTACGGCTCAGGTGACAAAGTGTCAACAATAAACTGAACTGATCACTATGGGACACTTTCTACAACAATGAGACACCAAGGATGTTCTTAAAATGTATCGATCATCATTCATAGTTTTTCCGATACGTGTCAAACTTGCAAAAAACACATTTACAGCACAATCATAAAAAACATAATAAACATAATTGATGAACCCTCATTAAACACTATTTCATATATATAAAAATACATTTAATAAGCTTAACTTAAATGTATATATTCACAGATAAAGAACCTACTTTTGTTAGCACATCAAGTCTATAATATTTTCGGGTATCACTATTCAGGTGTACACATTAATGTTACTAAGGGGATTGGACCCTTTGACTGCTATTAGCATCTATGCTATTTCGGATGTCCTTACCATTTGACTTTTTCTAAGATTTTACCAATTGTTGGTATTTATCCTGCTTTACTACTTTCTAATCATTTAGTGCAATTGCTCATTTTACTACTGGATTCACGCCTTCATAACAACCAGATTGGTCGAAACACGAGTCAGCTGTTTATAACCAATAAACCCTGCATACAGGCAGATGACCTTTGGTTCCATATTCTGATGTGATTGCGTATTTTCTGGAACTGCGCATTGGATATACCTTTTATCTAATTGTTTCTATATTTCTAAAGTGCATGGTGCGAGAAGACTTGAGATTCAAGTATCAATAGTTTTGCTTAGCAGCAAAATCCCTTTGCATAGGTCATTAGGGCTAAGCTACAGAAACAATTCTAAAATATGTACAAGCAAGTGGCCTGGAAATCATGTATGGTGTCCAGTCATTTGGTCGACTGAAAACTGGTCGAATGACATTTGGTCGACGCAATTTGGCCGAAAACCAAATGGTCGAATTTTTTTTTTTATTTATATATTTATTTTTTGGGTTTTCGTTTAGTAAAAAAAGGGGTTTTTAGAGAAAAAAGGGGGTTGGGGGGGACCCCCCCAAAAAAATAAAAAAAGGGTTAAAATAAAAAAAATAAAAAATTCGACCATTTGGTTTTCGACCAAATTGGTTCGACCATTTGTCTGGTCGACCAATTTTTTTTGACCAAATGCACTTTGAACTCCCAAGCCAAGCTCTAGCCAAAAATTAGGCGACTGCATATATTATATTAATTTTCTTGATCACTTTACAGTTTTCCAGTTATAAATAGTTTATTTTGACTACAGTCATAATGTATCAATAATGGGCTTAACTACAGGAAACATTTTTTAACTTGATAGTGAAATGATCCAAATCTGAAATTGACAATTCGCAAAAAGTAAATGTATAATGACATTTTACAATGATAATGTGGCTGTCTTTCCACCTGTTATTGAACTGTTCATTGTCTTCCCTTTTACTACCTTTTTATTAATTTCCTTCTTTTTTTTTCATGATGTTTTTCTCTTTTCTATTCTCATTGTCTTATTTTCCTTGCTTTTCATCTAGCCTCCTCTAGGTTTTCTTTCTTTCTTTCTTTCTTTCTTTCTTTCTTTCTTTCTTTCTTTCTTTCTTTCTTTCTTTCTTTCTTTCTTTCTTTCTTCCTTCCTTCCTTCCTTCCTTCCTTCCTTCCTTCCTTCCTTTCTTTCTTTCTTTCTTTCTTTCTTTCTTTCTTTCTTTCTTTCTTTCTTTCTTTCTTTCTTTCTTTCTTTCTTTCTTTCTTTCTTCCTTCATTTCTTTCTTTCTTACCTGTTGGACTATTAATAAGAACGTTTTAGATGTTGATTGAAATTGTAATCTCAACAATATGAGAGAAAAAAGTTAGAATATGAACATGCATAGATCCCAGAGGATTAACATGTATCAGGGCCATACATCATTTGCTTTGCAAGGGCCAGATTAGAGAAACTTGTGCACTGGTGCAAGTGCTAAATTGTACAGTATTAGCAGTAGTGCAAACCTTGCCCTGGCACAAAAATACATTGAAAGGATAGTTCTCTGGCCAGGGGTAAACTTTGTACTTGTGCTAATATCATCCAAAATTGCACTTGTCATGGTGTAAAGTGTTTCTACTATGGAAATCGTTGCCCTAGTGCTAACACCGTGCAACTTTGTACTTGCACTGGTGCAAGTTAGTATAATATGATATGCAAAAATGACAACTATTATGAAATTTAGGTTCAAACTACGGTATGGTTTGGAAGTTCTGAGACCTTATTTACAAATACCAGGAGATTTGAGATTCTGCAGGTTATGCAGAATAAACCATACCCTAATTTGCTAACTCTTCACCCACTCTGATAGTTTGAATGATATTCAATGTAAATTAAATACTTCAACAGATTTGTTCACGACATTCTATTTCTTTGCAGTAAAATATACCAGGAACTTTCCACGAATGAACAACAAATATCACTTATATTTGGTTTACTTAAATTTTAGTGGAAGTAATGTAACTATATTATGGGGTGTGAATTTTAGAAGCAAGAACATATATTTGTTAGGAACATTGAATTATTAAGTTCTTTTATATTTTCATAACTGTGGTGATTCTGCTACTGGTCTTATCACTCTTCTTTTGTTAATAGCATGAGTTGCTTAGGCTTAAACTCTAGACTATATGGCATTATAATAATAAAGATATACATTATTGATACACCATAAGAGCAGCAATGGCGAGACAGTTGGCAGCCAATTGGGGGAAAATATACAGGGTCTTTAAACATGTTTTTACAAATCTGTTAGTGTTATTCAAGATACCACAGATATTTATTCCAGATAACACATTTTATGGAAGTTTCTCTTCAATACACACTAGAGCAACTCCGATTTGCCTCTGCTTCCGTATTGGTGGTTCTCAAACACTGAAAGTGGAGCAGATCTGGGGATGCCGGACTATCCTTGAGATGCTCATCTTCAAATCTGATTCACAAGGATTTGCTGAAGGGCATCTCAGACATGTGACACTTGCTCCAGTTTTAGGGCTTAGGAATCAGTTATCAGGTAATAAGGACCAATCTGAGATGCTCACGTAACATAAGAATAATAAAGGAAATTGATTTAAAGGGAGGATTACACGTTTTCCAACACTTCTTTTTTTCTCACTGAATATCATTCTTTCACATAGATTTCTAAAATATTTCTTACAGTATCAGTAGATCTATTCTTTAAAAATTAAAATCTTATTTGGTTTAATTCAAGTTTAAATAAAGGTAAACATGCTCAAACTCAAGCGCATGTTTTGGCCAGTGCATGGGATCGTCTGAGACTGATTTACATCTTATTTGCACCTGGAGAAGGGTGTTCAGCCAATCAGATGACTGGAAACGCAGGAAACAAATTACATTGCCCCGTCCATGTACCACTAGCTACCCAAGCCCCTTCCCTGGAAATCAGCATTTCTTTCAGGTGCCTTGGCACTTAGCAACAGCCACCTGCCAACCCCCATGCCTGTCCCCCCTCCACTCACACATCACCCCCTAACCACCTTACCCACCCCCCACTTGCTTCCCGTCCTCGGGATGCACCAATCAAGCTCCCTTGATCCTTCCATGTAAGACGTTCTGCTCTCTATTCAGTAGGGTGGCAGCCATCTTTTTTTTATTCATGCGAGATGGTTCTTGCTCAATACATGCAGAGACAAGAAATATGTTTATGTTTATTAGGTTTATATAGCAATATAAATTTACAATATAACAACAAGGTACAATAATGGAAGAAGCATATTTACAATCATGAGACAAACCAGTGAAACAATATGTAGAACAGTTTCCTTAGAGGGAGTGTGAGAAGGAAGGGAGAGCAGGTAGTCAAGGGAAGAGGAACAATAATTCAGTTATCTGATTTAAATTCAAGCAGGTGTGAGAAGGAATGGGAAGGGGAAGGCATGAAGGGGATAAGAGGGGAACAGGGGAGATGGGGAGGAGTGACGATAGAAGGAAAGTCAAGGGGGGGTTAAAAAGAAGGGCTTTCAAGGAGGCGCGGAAGGAGGTGTAGGTGGGGATGGAGCGGATAGAGAGAGGTAAGGAGTTCCAGTGTAGGGGGGCCAAGAACTGAAAGGATGCCCTTCTACCCTTTCCACTTCCATTTTCTGAACACTCCCTCATTGGCTTCTTTCAAAGAGTCACACACCCATCCAGCAATAACATCTAAAACCTCTACACATAACCCTGCCATCTCTCTTGAACACTTTGAATCTCAGAGTACACATCTCCTCTTAATAATACACATCTCCATCAAAAACTATTTTGCGACTGGCCAACATTTCTATTTCCAGATTCACTGAGATCTGCATCTAAGAAAATATAATACAGGAATGCTTCCATTTAAAAAAATGTTTTCTTTAACTCTTTCACAAATATATACATGTATAGAGGGTTCCTGCTACCTACCCTGAAATAAGGTTCCCAATAAGCATATTGGGGGTCATTATGATCCTGGTGGTAGCCGTGCCGGTAAATACTGGCACGGTTGCTGCGGTATCATTTTCATTTTGGCGCCCGCGAATGCGCAATTACCGGGTCATTACGGCCCGCTGGACCCGGTAATTGGCCATTCGCGGGCGCCGGAAAAAAATGCTCCCCATTCCCATTGAGCCCAAGAGGGCTCAATGGGAATGGCGTGGTCGGATGCACCCGCACCATTCAGAATGATGCTGATGCATCCAATATGCTCTGCTCTCGGGTGCCGGTATGCCCACCAGGTCAGACCTTGCAGGCGGGAAGGCACCCGCGAGCAGAACTCATAGTTTACCAGTACCATTGTTACCGGACCGGCAAACTTATAATGAGGCCCATTGTCTTTTTTAACCACTCTAGCAAATACCATTCAGTGCAGCATTCATCACCTGTTCACATAAAGCAGCAACCAATTAAAATGCTCTGCATTTCAAAATGTTTCTTTTACTTTTCCATAAAATAAGGGAACACCAAATAAAATAGACCTGTATGCCATTTTGAAATGCCAATTACTGTCTCACAGTTTAATAACTTGGCAGCACATGCATACCTTGCAATATAGCCCATTCCAATGTATAGGTGCTTCTTATGTCTTTCTTTGTTCCTTTGCAAAGGAAAAAACACGACTAAACTTCACAATTTCCAAATGTGACATGTATTCTAAATAAACATATGTAATGCTGAGCTTTTCTAAATATTTTTTAAAGCCTTTTTAAGAATGTAAATAAATACATGTCTCCATTTCGAGCAGCAGTGTGTTACTTTTGAAGTAGCTTCGAAGTAGCTGTTCGCTGGAGGACTCTGTGGAACCTTTCCTACACTGCTCTTGGGAACCAGGCTCCCCCCCTTTATTATGCTACATTAAGGAGACTCAGCGCGCTCCAGAAGTAGCTTCGAAGTAGCTGTTCGCTGGAGGACTCTGTGGAACCTTTCCTACATGGCTCTTGGTACGACGTGCAATGTTGAACTTTTACAGACTCTGATGGACTTTTCTTTGCCCATGGACTCTATATGCACTGTAACATAGAAACATATAATTGTATATGTTTCTTAAGCATTATAGTACCTAATACTATTATATTTCTACTCTTTTTAGGGAACCAAGCTCTGCCCCCTTTATTACGCTACATTAAGGAGACTCCGCGCGCTCCAGTGCGCGCGCTCCAGAAGTAGCTTCGAAGTAGCTGTTCTCTGTTCGCTGCTCGCAGTGGAACAGCGGTGTCAGATCCCCTCTTTTGTTACACTAGAATCCTCGTCTTGCTAGTTGTTAACATTGCGCATACGGTGTGCAGCCTGGCTCCTATTAAACCTGCTTGCCTCCTGGTGTGGCCTATTTCAATTTTAGCCCTTTATGAATGTGCCCCAAACCAGTTTCATATTGTTGACCCAGTCGCTGTGAGGCTGACACAGATGCTGTGAGGCGAGAGGTGCAAGGTGAGGTGCGAGGCATTATTTTTCTTGCCAGTTACAGCGATTTCAAAACTTCAGCCTTTCTTCTTAGGATCGCTGTGATTGTGAATATTTTTATGATCGTGCATTGTCCACTGTTAAATGTAAAGTGTACACTGTTAGGGGGTTAAAGTTTTGACTGAATTTTACTTCGTGTTTTTACATCTCATTAGGAGTACTCTCACCATTGCAGTTTGTACAGTTTTATCTGTTTTATTTGTCTTTATGTGTTTTGCAAATCACTGCCCTGTTTAATATATGCTAGTTAAACTGAGAGATAAGTGCATTGCGATTTAGATACAAACCAGCGATCTTAACAGGCTTTATTCAAATTTAGCTGGCACTATTTATACCACTGTTTATATCCTTATCAGTCCCCAGTTAACAGTCTCTTCAGACTGTTTTAGTCCCGTTACATTCACGCAGTAACTTGATTTTAACGCGATGGCAGACCACATATGCGAAATTGAAATGCATAAAACCCTGAGGAATAGGCGAATATGCATTCCTAAGGTTATGACGCATGTGCCATTCCAGGACAACCATATTACTACCTATTTTGCCAAAAATGCTCTGCTTTTAAACAATGAACAACAATTTGCCCTAGCGGCACAATTGTTACTACCAATGTCTAATAAGCATTGTATTGACATTGCCGATGCACTAGTAACTAAGCTATCCAGTGAGCTAGCTAGGTTGTGTCAGCTCTAAGCTTTTACATGATATATTGGGTGGAACAAAAGCCCCCATCCTGAATTCTGAAATGGTAGAAGCTACCCTTACATATGCAGACAAAGACCTACTTCAAAAAAATGTGGACATGCTGATCGATGTGGTTAAGCAATCTCCTGAGGCCGCCCAAGTATTACAATCTGATGTTGTCCCTGTAGTTGCTCCTGCATCTCTTATCACATGTACCATAGATTTACCTGGTTCTAAACTGGAAGAAATGGAGGTTGAATATTTTATACTTTACGCCCCCGTCCAAACCTATGAACTTGCCAGTCTTAAATGAGCATGGCCCCCATGTGCCTTGTTTTCCTACAATAGAAAACTCTAATATTGCTGATCCAGTATTGAATACACTATCATTATTTAAATTTAAGTCAACTGGTAAGTCATCAAGTTATGTGGATGATCCAGTAACAAAAAGTGTAATTACGGACCATGGTCCAATTCTTGACGATGGTGAGCTCGATTCTAGTATGTCCTCTGATGAAAAATGTGATGCTTTGGAAAACTTGCTCACATCCCTACTGTCAAAATGTACTTTATTGGAATCAAAAATCGACATTCATTCTCTGCGTTTACATAAGAGTCTGAGTAGTAAATGCGGCTTTCATTCTATGCCACAGCCTAGGTTAACGCCATCTATTCCTCGATCTGCTATAAGCAAGACTACGGCTTGTGTATTATTGTTACAGCGTAAACAGAGAAAACCAAATCGTATCTTCCAGGCATTTATGTATCGGAACAAAACTACAAACAAAGCGAAAACATGTAAAACAAATGCTACCCTCCTCGGCCCTCCCAAAACCTCCCTTTCACAAAATTCATCTCGTATTCTTAGACATGTCGACCCTATTGTTACCATAGATAATTCCTCACAGTCCAAGACACTGCCATCCACATCTAATATGGGGTAAACAAGAAAACATTGTTATTGCCCACTGAAGTCGTTCATTCTGAAGAACGTCAAATGACTCTACCGAAAGAGTGGCTTAAAGGTGTTATTGAAAAGAAAGGAGAATCAAACTCTACTGAGCAAAGGTATCTCGCTGCATGGTACTCTTATGGCAGCCCTCCAATTAACACAATTCGAGCAGCAATTTTAAAGCTATTTCACGAGAAAGTTCCACTTTGTGTTATAACTTCAAATGACATCTTCCTTGTGGACCAAATTGAGTTAACCAACCATTACACATCTAATGTGTGCTTTAAAAATGACGCCACTCTCACCTATGTCCTCGGATTTGAAGAAAACCTGCTTACACTTGGCTATATCGCCCAAGCTGTTGTGATTCCGTCTATCAAACGACCTATAAACACTTTGGCGACTGTGGCAGCGCAAACAACTAAGAATTACAACTTTGCTCCTGCTACTAATAATTTAACAAATTAAAATAAAGATGCGCTAGTGAGACCCATAAGATGATATCTCGGAATCCGTCTGCCAAAGACTCCCCGTCCATTGAGGCAATCCCTGAAGGATATTGCCAATGGTTGCCTCTATCCTTTAGGGACCATTTCTCTGGGACACGGAAGTGACCAATATCTCTTGAACTTCTCTGTTCTTGAAACACCCGGGGTCATACACATATGTTCGATGTTGATGTTCTTTTAAGCAACATCGTCATATATAATATAATTGCTCTCCAAGAGACTTGGATAACAGCTGAGATCCAAATTGATAATCGTTCCACAGTCCACAAAGTGGCCACTAAAGGTCCGATGGGTCGTCCGAAAGGTGGGCTCCTTATATCGGTCTTGAGCCCATGGACAATAGAAAAATGACCTCAGTCGTCCCCAAACATCTTAATAGCTAAGATCACGAATGTGGATACTAGCGTGATACTAATCAATGTCTATGACCCGCTTAAAATGTCACTCATTTCTTAAAACATCAAAGTTATTGATGCTGCATTAAATAAATATTCCCATTCCTTTCCAGTTTGGCTCCTTGGTGATTTTAATGCCAAAATAGGTGAGATTATCCCAGTTGAGCTAATTGTTGATCACTCACAGAATTCTAACCCCATTAAACAAGATTCCAACATACAAGGTAAAAAGTGGCACAAACTCTTTCAATCTCATAATATAACATGTTTGAATGGTACCACTATGAGTGATCCGCTTATGGCCCCTATGCGCATAGCATGCTTTTCTGCAACCACAATTGACTATATATTTTCTTATGCGCTAGGCTTGCCCTATATCAAAGATATGGGAGTTGTGTGTCGTGAGGAAAGCGGTCACCTGCCCCTATGTTTTCTTTTTGACATCAACCAAAAAGCTCACACACTATCAACGCACAATAAAAATGGTCAGATACTGTTGAATGATTGCTTGAATCGTATACTAAAGAAAAGAAACTCCACAATATCGACCAAGCTAAATCTATGGCTCGGGAACTGTTACCTTCATTCAAACTTATTCTTCCTGGCCGCATTTGGATGAAAAATTAATTGAGCATTTCTCGGATACCATGGTCAATATTCAAAGTTCTACTGTCGAGCAGCGTCAATACAAATCTGTTTTGTAGAGAGTTAATATTTTGCATCCTATACTCAAAGACAACGACAAAGCCATTCAAATTGAAAAAAGAAAACTACGCCATAACATCAAGGTGTTGATTTACTCCAAGAGAGGGGTGTCTGATGAGTCGCCGATAATGGAACAAATTTGTGATCTAAAAAAATGCCATAATCGGTGGCTAAAATCTCACAAAAAAGAGCTTGAATTAAAACTTTGCCACAAGATAGCCAGACTTTCCCTATTGAGTGATGGTAATGCGAAATGGCATCTATTAGCGAAAAACAAAAGAGAATTGACAATAAACTGCATAAATGAAGAACCATATAGCTTCCACCATAGGCAGTAATGATTCTGTTGCTATGGCAATGCCCATCCCTGATACACCGTGGCAATGTAAAGCTTCTATATTAGACATCATTGCAATTATTGAAAATTTAAAATCATCTCGTGCTGCTGGCCCCGATGGTATATCCAATCTTGTTTTAAAAAGTGATCCTCCATTATGGGGTGCTGCTCTACACATATTATTTGGTCATATGAGTATGCACGGTATTCTACCATCTTCTTGGAAACTCAGTAACATTTTGACTGTGCACAAAAAGGGAGCTTGGGATGTTCCATCTAATTTTAGAATGCTGGCCATGTTAGATTCAACTTCTAAAGTTTTTACCAAAGTTCTACTTTATGAATTAAACGCTTGGATTGACTCACTAAAGATTCTTCCTCTCAATCAAATTGGTTTTAGACCCAAATCTAGCACCTTACACAATCTACTTATTCTAAGCTCAGCGATAGAACATTCTTGGGCACGGCGGAACTTAGCTGTACATTGTGCCTTTATTGATTTTTCTGTTGCGTTCAACACTGTTTGTAGGAATCTCCTATGGCGCAAATTGGTGGATTGGGGAATTCCAAGCGGTCTGCTTCGCATGTTGATGCTTCTCCATGCAGACACATCAGTTAGTGTACGTCTTAACGCCCTGGGGTAATTATCCAAATCTATGCCAACCAAACGCGGTGTTAAACAAGGCTGCATGATAGCCGCGACTCTCTTCAACCTATACTTGGCTGATATGTTCTCTTCATTTAACATCCATGCTGCTAATCCGATTAAAATCAAGAATGTAGCTTTGGGATGGCTTGCCTATGCTGACGACATTTTACTTCTTGATTATACTCCAGCAGGTTTACAACTTATATTGAATGCTTTAGCCAACTATGCATCTAACAATGGCCTGATAATCAACAACTCTAAAAGTAAAATCATGGTCTTCACACAGAAGCTGAGGCCTAAGCGCCTACATTGGTTCATAAGTGACGTTTTATTGGAGCAAGTCTCCACTTATAAATATCTAGACGTAATTATAGATGATAAGCTTAATTGGGCCCCTCATTGGGCAGAAACTAAACTTAAATGCGAGGCTTCGGTTAGCCTATTAAGTGCATTTATTGGTCATAATAATGGCTACAGCGCTTCTTCTGTCCTATTTATAACTCGAAAATAGTTGCCATGCTGTCATACGCAATAGGCATCTGGGGACATAAATTCCATAAAGCTCTTGTTAAATTTGAAGCCAAACTTTTGAGGCGACTATTGCGTCTTCCAAAATGTATAAGCATTGAATATCTGTACCTTGAGTTTAATATAAAAGGCATATGGAATGTACATTTATCTCAATGTGTAATGTTCTACCAATGTTTAATTACGGTGTCAACTGATACAATAATTGTACCATACATGCAGGCTTTTCTACGTCTGGATGTTATTTCACCATTGGGTTTAATTGGTACTTTTAAGCGCTTCCACTGTCAGTGGCTATATGAAGGAAGCAATTTGTATGTTACAGGCAACCTCAAATATTGGCTTAAGAGAAAACTCTGTATCTGCCTTTTTGCGAAACATCCTTCATTTAGAGACCTTGCCGTCTGCCACTGAATATTGTCGATATAGAAGGGCTCGAAAATCCATTCCGAAATATTTCTTAGCATACCCGAACCCAAACATATTCAGGGTTTACCTCCTTTTAAAATTTAATGTATCAGTTGCACTATCACCAACAAGTTGGAGGAACAAGATGGTTTACAATCATACATTTTGCAGACTTTGTGGAAATCTCTTAGAAGAAACATTGGTCCACCCAATTATTGAATGTGAAAGTCTTCACCATCTTCGTATGAAATATTTTAAGTCTAACAATAATGCAACAACCGAAAAATATATTCCTTGCTTATGGTTGAAATGTTTACAGGGTGATCATATTAATCTTATTTACTTCGTTGTCAGATTTTATGTGTATCTAGTTGAGATTTTTAAATGTTTAACATAACTGCACTAGTGTAATATGGTTTAAATATTGTAAATGTGATGAAATTGAGAAGTTTTACATATGTAGTTTTATTATCTGTTTTAAATGTGTGTTCAAATGGTATACAAAGCTTTTGCTGAATGCATATTCAATAAATTTACCTTACCTTTTGCATAAAAGAAAGCAAAAGCAGGAAAAATAGATTTGAACACCATTTGTAACTGGCGCGCAGTGTGTGCCAGTTTAATATATTAACAGTACATATATACTTTCTAACATAAACCATTCCAGTCTTCTGCTGCGGTCTCTACATTCTGTGACTTGTACTTCAATGTATATAATGGTAAAAGTGCAACTACAAGTCCCATAATGCAAACAAAAACTCTATGACTACGTAAACACTTACAGATTATAATGCATCATGTTGGCAAGAATGAATATACTCCTAACACATCAATGACGCACCAACTGGCATTTAAAGTGTTCTACAGATATTTTTCATCAACTTTTCTTTGCTTTTACAAATTGTTACAAAGTTTCTGCAAATGCACAGACACATTTCTTAAATTTCAAGAAAATGCTCCTAAAAGCAACCATTTGTAACCGTAGAACAATCATATTAACTTTTTCCCCACCACCCTCCTTCAATTACAAATATAACCCTTCCTTCCTAACAGTACTTTACCATTACCACATATGCACACTAACTTTCTTTGCCCACTAACTTTTTTTTACAATTACAGGAAAGAAGCACATCACTGCAATCACGAACCGAAAAACAAATACCCTTCGCATCCGACAAAATAAGTACATTAATAGAGCATATGTTATTATAGCAACACAGTGCCACTATATATATTATTCCATATATATTATTGACTACTTTTGTCAAACCAACATTTCTTTCACTCTAGCCCATTATATTCCACCATACACACTCCTATTATTGTCATCTACAAACCACCATTGCAACACCCACTCTTTCTCAAATCAGCACAATCACTGTATAGATTCCATCGCACTACCACTGCCTTCCTCACTAACCCAACACCATCACACCTCACTGCACTCGTATTGTCACAACCTTCCCAACCACACCTAATATACCACATCACAATCAAATAGTGCTCTATTCATCTCTACAATCACACCCATGCACCATACATGCATATTAATTGCAAAATTTCTCAATACAAACTTTCTCTTTTCTAAACAGATACAACAAAATGCCTACCAAACACCAACTCTGTAGGAAAGAAAGAAAAACTAGAGCAGATAAGACTAAAGGTACACCACATAGTCATCCACCTCTAAAACAATTTATAGAAAACCTTTAAACAAAAGAGCTAATACCTCACTCAACAAAACGAAACCAACCACATTTAAAGAAGGAAGGCCCGCTTGCAAAAACAAAAAGTAAAATATCTTGTACAAAGAAATGTGCACCTACTAATGAACCCAATCCTCTATCTACCAGTGTCAACAGAGTCATGGTAAAGCAATCAAAATACATAATGTTCCAAAAAATGTTCCCCTGTAGAGTTTTTCACAATCTTATAAAAACATCTGAAAAGTCAGGATCTTCCCTTAAAAACACCAGCTGGAGACTAATCATGCAAGCTCTAATCGAAAGCACTGTTCTACTAAAGAGAATATTGTTTATATTGAATTTAAACAGAATGAAACCACTAACTAAATCAATCAATACATTACAACAAGTACTTCTAAACATGCACAGTGGAAATATCCATAACTTTTCAAACTTCTGCGAGGGTGAATGGACACACACAAGCACCACAGAACCATACTTCAATGAGGAAGCTTAAAAACAAGAACAAGAAAAAACTATTGCCATTGACAATAGTGGTTGCAGGTATGAAATGGTGGATCAAAACATTATGGCAAAAGAAACCCTTATTGAAAATAAATCCCCAACAAACTTTGAACCAAATGCTCTATTCACCCAAAGATACCTCCCAGTCTACAAATGGACATGCAGGTCAATGTGTAATGTATGCCAACAATCCTTTAAATCTTTATGACAATTCCTCAATCTCTATGTGAAACTATAAGACAAAAGGAAAAATGAAAACTTTACAAACCACAGACTCCTGTCCAGTGCGCAGCCACACTGGTCTGCAAGGACATTCATTAGCCTGCATTTCAGGAACTGCTAGCAAAAGCACTTTCCATCACATTAAAATGTTAGCGACACACCATTCTACTATACAGAATCTTGTGCATCAACTATACTATGCAAAAAGTCCTGTTCTACAACTGGAACATTTGATAACATTCTCCGACATGGAACCGCCAAAGAACTCCTTGATGAAATAAGCACATCCAACGTAAATACTTTGGAACTGAAGATGGCTTTGAAAACTCTGCACCTTGCAAAAACATTACTGAAAACCTCATAAACACTAACCTCCTAATAAAGACATACAAAAATGAAATAGCTAAGTTTCAAAACACATCTGCTGAAATACCAGACCAAATATGTGTCTGCAGCCGCAGAACATTTTATAAAAATAGCACAAAATAGTAAATCTAGTTTACAAAATAGAAGGCAATGAAGAATCCCAATGGTTCCAATTAGCTTTATATCGAACAGTATTAGCAAAATACACAATAACTAACCCCTCAAGAGTGTGCAAGTACTGCAACACAAATCTTGACAATAACCAAATGCCATCACGTGCTATCAAATATTCCCACTTCCGAAAGTTCACCAACGGCTTAACTTGTACTAGAGCATTATAATACAAACAGTGCACCCATTTCAGGCTATAATATTTCAACCAAAATCAGCCAAATTACCTCCATCTGAACTACTAAAGGGCATCCATGGCAAAGTAGTATATTTACCATTGGATCTTAAAGAAAATGTTCAAACTCTCGGACTGTAGATCAATCTTTAATTGTACTAGTTAATGATGTGCTAACAAAAGACAAAATAAATGGCAAATAAACAAAGGTATAAAAGCCCTACAATATCTAAAATAAAACAAGTACTACAGAGATATAAACATAGAGGAAAACTTATCAGAAATCACCCACATTATTCAAGAGTCAAGAGAAAGTGGCCAATTTCAACATGTAGATCCTGTTACAGCAGCTGACATTTTAGACCAGTACACCATTCACCAACTGCACTCCAAAGACACAATTGATGATGCATTAAAAACATACCAAATGCATCAACCCAAAGGATCCCCAATGATAATATGCAAAAAAAGTGTAGAAGCAAGTTATTTTCTTCTACTCTTTCCTACAGGAAAAGGAGGACGATATGATGAAAGGTCCACAAAAATTAGTGTATCATAATATTGAATGTATTCTGAAGACCCCAGATTCAGGTAAAATGTTAAATACATTTTCCACCTCCTCTTTGAAAGTGATCTAGCAACTCTGTTATGGAGTTGCACACACATTAAAAACATTAAAAACAGGCTCTAACATTTTAAACATATCCACTACCCAACTACTACAGTATTGCAGTCAAGCATTGCAAATCTCTTGGCAAACATGCATGCTACAAAATAATACTGGTTCCGATGTCATACTGATCTACGTTATATGCTAAGGAACCTAGGACCACTCACATGGTTTGTTACATTAAGTTGTGCATGGGATGACTTGCACGAAATCTTACACACTGAAAAACAAAATAAAGAGGGAATAGGAATAAAAACACCAGGAGAACTATGTTTTCTTGACCCTGTAAATGTATCAAGGTACTTTCACCATCGCTTCATAACCATGCTGCATTTTATCTGCAATAAAACCACCCCTTCGATCGGGAAGTACAACACTTCTTTTGGAGAAAAGAATTTCAATCCAGAGGAGCAGCACACATCCACATATTTTTTTGGATAAAGGATGCTCCAACATGGCCATGATTCTGATGCCACTGTTTTACAATGTATTGAAAAATACATGACCTGCAACATCCCTTGAGAAACCACACAAAGTGACCTATATGGCATGCTAATACTTACTAATTACTAATGCTACTAATGCTTCTAAGATATAATGCAGATGGTAACAAAAATAACTGTAATCTTACAGGCTGCACACATGGCTAAGTATCTCTTGGAAAGAAAACCTTCACAACAGTAGGTATAATATACCACGCTGGTGCCACAACTACTTCAGGACACTACACTGCATATGTATGCAAAGTACTTCAAATCTAAATTACTATTTAACAAAACATCTTGAAACCTTTAATGTAGTTAGAATAAACCAACAGGTATCTAACTATTTCATGCATTACCTCCATTACAACATACTTGAAAGAAACATACTATCACCCTTGCACTCATGTAACTGTAATTGTTTTTTGTTATCCAGTAAGGATATTTTTTCCCAATGATTATATAAAGTAAAAACAACAGCAGTTTGTCATACACTAAGGTTGTAGCAAATATAGTACTTAAAATGTACTGTTTATGAGGGTTTAAAAAAGAAAATGTATATTATAAACTGTATACCAGTGCAGCTTTTAAACTCTCATGCTTAACCAATCGTACTTTATTTCCACAGAAAACAAACCACAGAAGGCAGATGCATGACGCTACAATACTAAGGAGCCAAAGCAATCTTTATAAACTGCATATTCTGTGAGCACTATCATCAATTGTACTAAAATCATAAGTACAATATACAATTCAATTAAATAATTCCTCCATATTACAAACGCTTTGTACTCCCAATACATTATGTACAATTACTGATATTACATTACCTATAATTTCAATACACATATTAGAACTGTGGTGATTTTACTGAGTGCACATATTCACCACAACACAATGAACCATAACAAGAACGTATCAGACAAGGTCAACCAATAAAACTCACCCCCACGCCCCTGCAATCGAAATGATGTCTGCGGACACAAGACATTGACTGCAGATTGGGAGGCATTTCCAAACCCATTTTTCACCTATAAAGCAACTCTACATTGCCTTCATTCCACTTCCCTACCATTTTGATGCCCTCTACCAAACCTCAAATAATCACAAATGTCTTTCCCAAGCTGTCCATTCACTGCGCTGACCGCAGACTACTGCAGTGTCCACGGACAACTATGGCACCTGCCCGGCATTTTTAAACCTACAAAAACAGCCTCATATCATCTTTATTCCACTCCTGCGGCCGTCCCGGCCCCACTTTCCACCACCAAATGACCCAAAATATATTTTCCAGACTTTTCCCCCACCAAGCTGTCTGCGGTCAGCTGCGACCGCCCACGGATCCAACATGGCGGGTGATTCCACAAAATCTGATGCACCTCATGCTCTTCACCATCCAATCAGAAACCACGTCCAATGTGCGCGGACCTGACATCTCCCCCTAGACGAATCAGAGGTTTTTCTGCAGACCTAGTTGGGAAGTGAGTCTGCAGTCCAGACCTGGATATCACTAATTTTTTGGGAATAGTTTTTTGTCTTTTTAAAAATAAAATACTGGATGGATTTACACCACATTTACAAAAGCACGCTTTTGGGACCAAGCCACCCCTACTGCCGCACATTTGGAGAAAACCCATCCAGCGGTTTGGTCTGTAGACATAAATATTGTTTCCATTGCGTCTATGCAAAAAACAACACATTTTGGAAGCCCCCCAATATCGTTGCACCCCCTGCACGAAACCTCACCAAACTTTGCAGAATCAATCTGACTGGGCCATATACATTTTTTGCAAAATTTCATGAGGATTTGTCCGGGGGGGGGCTATGTTATAGGATAGGCTGGCCCAAAAATTGCTCTTCCTATGAGTTGAGCAACTTAACCATAACTACAGGGCTGCTACCGCAGGCCCTGTAATGATATCACTTCACCTGGACAGGATTGTGAAGGTTGGCTTGTGTTGCATCTAGATAGATTTGCAAGTCTCGGCTTGCACCACATCTAGACAGAATTGTGTTCATATCAAGAAAGAATGTAATACTAGCCTGCATCATAACTAGAAAATTGTCAAGATTAACCTCTGTCCCATCTAGAGAGAATTGTAATAATAGCTTGCGTCACTTCTAAACAGAATTGTGAGGACCAGCATTGTATCAAATCTAGACAGAATTGTGAAGATCAGGTTGATGAAGTGCCCAAGATTGAAACCCACTGTATTCTGTCAAGGTGCCCACCCCTTCCATGAATTCCCTGTTCCCACCAGTTGTCCTGCTAACACCATAAGTTGACATGTTACTATTGCTGGTTCATCTCCTTCTGACAACCTCCCTGGGATCCAAGGCCATCTTAGAAAAAACCCACACGTCCACCGCTGAGCTCTATTGCTGGACCATCATTTTCTGCTAATTTCTTTATTTTATTTAGGCAATTTCCGTTCGTGGTTGTCTGGGAACTGGTCCCGCCCCTCACGGCGTCCTTCATACCATTTCATGTTCATTCTCTATCTCAGGTGCCAGCATCTGCTGTCTGGGACTAGGACTTCGCTCCTTGTGAAACTCTGCCCTCTGCAAAGGTGAGCCAGCAAGTATCTCATCTCCTTCCCTGCACACTTGGCCTTCAAAAATGGGAAAAAGGGAAATTCCCCAGCTAGTTCTCTTCTGCAATCACTAATAACTGCTCTTTATTGGAAGCTATAACTACAAAAAAGGGGGCAAAGCACCACTCCATAATACCTAATATCTTTACAATCCCGCTGCATAATAATGATGTGCCAAGTGCTACCTATTATATATATATTGAACATGATAAGGAATCTCCAGTCAGGGGGTGCCCGATAGATAATAGCTCGTCATGCACGATGCGTGAGAGGGTGTGTGCAGGCGTGTGCTATCCTGAACAGGAGTATCCATAGGATTGTTGTGCTGTGTGCTGGGTGTGTATACATGCTCTGAAAAGTGGGGCAAATAATGTGATGTGTTCCTTTGAAAGGTGTGATGCAAAGAAAAGAAAAATGCTATAAACTGCTCTACCAGAGCACCCCGTGCCAGCTGTTAAAAACAAAAATGTGCCATGCTAGTTACATATATATGAAAAAAAAACATGTTGCTATGTTATGCCCCATGCTATAGTTTGGGTATCAATATGCCATATCCTAACATATGCTCAAAGTTCCCTAACCTGTAGCCACACTAGTTCTTGACCTCCGCTCTGATCTCCACTCTGCCACCGCCGCCATTATACGTGGTCATTACATCACAAGACGGGGTCTGATGCCCTGCTAAGGGCCTTTCTCAGATGGTACCTGCACGCGTGGTCTGGGCGGTGCACCTGCATCTGGATAAAACCCTCTACATGACTTCCCCTTTTCTGGTTATTTTAAGAAGATTTCCCTGCCTTCAACTGAACTCATAATCAATCAGATATTGAACATATGTGTGTTCGTTTCTTTGTGGACGTACTAAACATTTAAACATTGAGATTGATTGTAAAATATGAAAGTTAAGTCTATTTTATCAATACTCAGAATTCGAAATTAAAATATTGATGTGCACCTCTGATATAATACAATGTATGAGTTTTACATTTACAAAGCAGTCTAAAACTATAGTGCATTTGAACTTTTTCAATTAGTAGAACATACATTCATGTATTAAACATGTATTAAACAGCAAGCTAGCCCTCCTTTTATGGATTTCATGATATCATTTAGTTAAACAATCCATCATATGCACCACAGAATTTCAAATGAATTACTGAATGACATAGCTCTTAAAAAAAACAGCTGAGTAAGCAAGCTTACTGTTTTGTACATGATCCATGCCATTTTGTATAGATTCCTAGGGGAAGTGCATAATGTAAATTCTGGCTCATGTGTTTCCACACTCTATTTTAAATTAGATGAAGGCGCAGATGCTCGCAGGTGTCTTGTGCAGAGCATGGACACAGGGGGACCTACACTTAACCATCCTTCTGTTATGAAGATCAGGCAGAAACCACTGAGATTCATTATAATGCCACCTGCAATGCAGGGGCACACATGGTGGCGCGCATAGCCACTTCTTTACTGGTCTGGGTGGAGAAAAGGCAGAGGAATCTGGACATGTCAGATTCCAGTATCTTTTGTCGGCCCAGTAATTGATTAAAATCATGGATAGGTTCACGGTAGTGTACACAGTCCTTTCTGTGGGATTCTTCTGCCTTTAAAATAACCCCCAGTGTGTCTATTATTTAGATATCTAGTTAAGATGTAGAAGGAAATGTGAGAAATCAAAAAGGGAAGGAAACAAGAACACACAAAGGAGTGACTGGATTTGAAAAGTAAACACATGTGTGGATAGTGGGCAATTGAAGGGGAGGGAGGTCTCGTCTTGCCAAAGTTCTGATGGTAAGTAATTCCAAAAGATGCAGGCAAGGACTTTGAACCACTCATAACACGTAACCAAGCTGTTCCTTTTAGAATGTAGCAATCAAGAGAGCAGTGACATGTGTCAACATATCTTAGGGGCTGTTGAAGTCATTAGTGTTTGATATAATTCAATATCAAAGGTAAATTGTGCATTGGTCAGGGTTTGCATTGTGGATGAGCGAGTAGTTTTTGAATTCAGGAGAAGTAGATTTAAGGAATTTGTGACAGTGATGGGTGTGACTGTGAGAAGCAAGTGTGGACAAGGGTTTCAAGTCATGGACGAGTCAGGCTTCATTGTTTTGGATACTCTAAGGTTTGGATGAAGAGGACAGTGGAAGGTCCAGTGTGGAGGCTGTTTGTGTAGGCAAGTCTAGAAGGGTTGATGGCTCTGTGGAGCAAATGGCAGAAAGGAACGTAGAGTGAGACGATGCAGCCCAGATGAATTTGTTGGATTAAACAAGATGATGTATCCTGCTACGCAGTGAGAGCTTGTAATCAAAGAGAAGTCTGAGGATGTGATCTGACTTAACAGGATCAAATGTGGATGCAATTCAGTTGTCAGATAAGGGATGGGATGAAAGAGGGCACAGTAAGGCAAGGATGATAAATGCTGATTTTTTGCATGCAGGAGAGAGTAAGCAAGCATCACTTTTTTAATATGTTAGTCCTTCAATTGTTTGATTTGTTGATATTTCTGAGTGGGGTGCAACCCACATTATCGAGCCACCGTGCTAGGCGTGTGTAAACTAATAGCAAAAAAAGAGGAAGGCTGCACACACGAGTTATAGTACTTCCGCATTTTGTCAAAGTAAATATTAGCTATAGTGGTGATAATATTTGTGATAGCATCTACAATATTGAAAGCAGTCCAAAATCCTCTTCTGGGGACTGAATCAAAAGCAGAATATCTATGAGAATCAAGTATAAAGGATGACTACTGGAATGGTGAATTGTTTGTTGCAGTAGTGATAATCGGAAAAACCTGGTCAATTGTGCTGTTGCGAGCTCTGAATCTTGCTTGTAAATCAGATAACTCTTGGTTAGTTGAGAACCAATCTTCTAAACATTTGAGCAGTATCTTCCCATAACTCTTTAGACTAATCTAAATTACAGAAATCAGTCGATAGTTTATTGTATAAACAATCTCCTTTTTTGTAGATTTTATTTTTTTAATGTGTAGATTTTTTTTTTTTAATGTGTAGATTTTATTTTATTATTGCTTGAGAGCAGTGGAGCGAGAGAGTGGGTAGCCATTTGGACTGGCATCTTTTAACATTCTGCTGGTGTTTCTTTGCGAGTAAAGCATGTGCCTGTTAAGGCACTACAAACATTTGCCAGCTGTGTAGGGTTAAATGTTCAGAAGCGCTCTGTGCGCTGTGAAATCCCCTTCCCTCTCCCACTTCCGGACCCAGCCATGTTCCCTCCTCAGTTCTGCCCCCCTCTGATGATTGGCAAATCCGCAAGCCGTATTGTGCGAGGCTCTAGGCCATGCACGCTTGCAGATCTGGCACTCTGCTGGTGTTTCTTTGTGAGGTAAGCCTGTGCCTGCTAAGGCACTACAAACATTTGATAGCTTTATAGGGTTAAAATTCCCTTCGCGCTCCTGCTTCTGGACACAGCCCTGTTCCCTCCTCTCTCCTGCCCCTGTTCTCATTATTGGTTAATTGCCACGCTTAACACACCCTCGCAGGACAGTCATCTGCACGTGCAGCCCCAGCGACTCAGGGACCCAAGGCGAAGGGCGGCTCCTACAGCGATGGCTCAAGACAGTGTCAGCAGGGAAAATGGCCACCCAATAGTATATAAGCCACTAATATAAGCCAAGCCTAAACTACCAACTAACCCTCAGTGACACCAAAAAACAAACAGGCGCTCTGTGCCCCATCACCTTAGCTTGCTCAAAGCACTGAGCTCAAGAGAAAGGACCAGCAGTGCCTGCAGTTTCATACTCTGATCATCCCCCCCAACAACAGCCAACAACTAGGTGGTTGAAAAGGCATGATCCCACCTACAAACCAGCAGTAGCAGTCAGCTGCATTGCCCAGAGGCGCCAAAAGAGTAACAGACTGCCGTCAACCAGCATCAACGTATGAGGTAGGAACAATTTTCACTGATACTAATAACCACCCAACATTTCAACCCACCACAAAGAAGCACTACCAGTAAAGAAATACACCAACCAATCACATCCATCACATGCACTAGGAAATCCATCGTCAACACAAAATGTTTTAAAAACCTATCATACTGTGGAACCTATGGCTCTCTCCCACTATAGAGGTCTCTCAAATGTAAGTATAACCCCCATATCTGCCTTTTATATTGTGAAACCTACTGTTTTGTGAATCCTAGGCCTCTCTCCCACTATATAAGACTCCCAAATCTAGGTGTGTTTCTCCCGTACCACAATTGTATTTTGAAACCTAAGCCTGTCTCTCACTATACAGGACTCCCAAATCTAAGTGTATCCCCCATATCTGCCTATTATATTGTGAAACCTACTGTTTTGTGAAACCTAGGCCTCTCTCCCACTATACAGGGTCCTCAAATGCAAGTATATCCCCCATATATGCCTATTATACTGTGAAACCTGTTGTATTTTAAACCTAGGCCTCTCTCCCACTGTACAGGACTATTAAAGAAATCTAGGTCTCTTCTCCCATACCCAAATTGTATTGTGAGACTTAGGCCTCTCTCGCACTATACAGAACTCCCTAATCTAGTTGTGTTTCTCCCATACCAAAAGTGCATTGTGAAACCTGGGCTTCACTCCCACTATACAGGACCCTCAAATCAAGGTTTATCCCCCACATAACTGCTTATTAGACCTGAAACTGTGTTAAACATAGGCCTCTCTTCCGCTGTCTAGGAGTCTCAGGTACTGGGGTGTTCATATCTGCCAGTTTTTGAAACATAGGCCTCTCCCGCTGTCTAGGAATCTGTAATTTAATTGCGTTGTTATTTAGTGGTCTCAAATGTGATTGAGTTTGTATCTGCCATTCTATGAAACATAGGTCTCACCCTGTAAGATCAAGCAAGGAATATCGAGGCTTGGTACCACCAAAAATAACTTTATTCTGTACAGATTCAACTATCAAAGCAGATAGCTATCTGGCTCCCAGAACCTCACAGTGTGTACCAGAAAACACTGTGAGGGGAGTGAGTACTGGTCATCACAAAACATGCAGTATGTATACACAGTCCTGGTCATACCTCAGCCCATCTCCAAACTAATAGGTTACAAATTTGGTTTCGTGCCCAGTTCACATAACAAATATAAAATATTGGTTTGTACTTTTGACATGTTGTCCCATCCTTGAAGATTCAATGGTTCTGTTAGTTCTCCAGCTTAGGTTGACCCTAGTTTCAAGAAACAAATTCAATAGCTTATTGTTAAGGTACACAATTCTAGTTTGTCTAACATTCATTTCATATGTTTGAATATGGCTGAGGCTATTGATACAGAAAACACTTTAAATTGGAGTTCACTTTAGCTCCAAGGTTGCTTAAACATATTGACAAACTTTGTTGTCGTCAGCTGTGTGGATCTTCAACTTCTTAAAGTAAATTCTATTTCAAGAAATGCACACAGGATTCCTTCAAGAACATGCATGCATTGTATATCACTGTTTGTGGGAGGATGTATTTTGTAGACATAGATAACACTTTGAATGAGAGTTCATTCTGACTACAAGGTCATTTTGCACAGGACAAATAGTCTGCTCTGCCAGCCCCAGTGTTGACATAGGCTCAAAGGTTCGATTCTGCTCTGGCAGCTGAAAACATAGCTAATCATTACCGAAGAGTGAGCAGAAATTAGAACCAAGATGGAGGACTTTTTCCAAGATGACGCTTGAAGTCAATTCTAATTCAGAACTTTGCAACACGGTTTTCCTCGTGGAGCGACTAGGCTTAGGCCAATATAAATATAAAGGAGGCACTATACATTTACCATGTTGTGAAGCCTAAGCCTTCTACAACTGCCAGAAATCATGAACCTTGGCACGGACTGATTACCGCCTTCCACCCAGTGGAGCTTAGACTAAAAGGCAATCCATCTGGGATTCCATAACTCTAAGGATATTATACCTCTGTGAACTGCTCTGTGAAACCTAAGCTTTCCTCTGAATCTCGCCCAACTTCCCGACCAAGTGCCATAGACCAGACAGACACCATGCCACACACTGGTCAAAGCAGAGCAGCATGCTGGCGCACCAGTAGGCCCCATGAGACCCACCTCAGACAAACTCTACCACCACCAACACACAGCCCACTACCCCACCACTGCACACCATCAACCTGCAACCCTCACACCTCACCTATCCCTCCTCCTCGCCAGAGCAACTCACCTCACCCCGACCCGCTATCCCCCCATTTATATCCCACTCTGTGCAGTTAATAACGGCAAGATGGAGAGAGGGAGCAGAGAACATTGCACATCAAGCCATATAAAACACCCACCACACACTACCCCCACCATCAACCACTCACTCATACCATCTGCTCACTCCATCTCTGAACAACAAAGCACCTCCAACTCGGACTTCCCCAGGCTTAGCGCGCAAAGAGCAGCTCTGGCCAAACCCCAAGCTCCATAGCCCCTCCCACTCTCAACCACACCCCTTGGACTGTCCAAAAGTCAAGGAAAGGCTGAGACTAAAGGCACCTTATGCCCCTCTTAGCATCATCCATTCTCCAACCCAGATCGCAAACACTGCCACCACACTATAAGACCCAAACCTCCCCAACCGCACACGGTGCAGTCCTAGCTCTATTCCCCTCTTCTCCCATTCCCTCTTCCCCCATTCCCGCTGTTCCATTTTCTCCACACTGCACCACCACCCCTCACCGTGCCCCACCTTCCTTGTTGCCCAGCCTCATTCCGGTCCCTGCAGCCCCCTACAAACATACCCGTCCAGAACCTACAATGGCTACCCACCAACTATCCTGCATCCTCATCAATGCCAGGTGAGTTTCCAAAAATAAATTCCACATCTCTGACCTCATCACAGAAGAAATCCCAGACATCCTTTTCATTACTGAGACCTGGTTTTCCACCGACTATGAGCCCATCACGCACAAGTCCTTCCCACCTGACTACAACCTGACTGTCCGGAACAGACCGCAAAGGGGGAGGAGCTTGCGATACTACACAAACACCAATTCCCACTAATAATTAAGGACACCTCCACCATCTTCAAAGACTATGAATCCCTCATCGTCAAACTGCAACGCTCACCCTCAACCTCCTACAGCTTCCTACTCATCTGCAGACCCTCTGGCTACAACAAAATCTTTGTAGACACACTTGGTGAAGCACTGGCCATCAACCTCATCCTACATCCAACACTTATCATCTTAAATTTCTAAATATAGTTTGACTCACCCTCCAACTCTGTGACACGATCACTCAGAGACAATCTAAAATCACTCAACCTGACAAAATACATCTACACAACCACCCACACGGGAGGTCAGACCCTTGATGCGATTTTCAGCACCACAACCATATCTACCCAGTCCCCCTGCACGCCATCATGGACTGATCACTCAGCAATTTACTTCTCCATACCACTGAGCACAGCGGCTGTCATTCAAGGCCACACACAACCACCATCAACCACCCCCCTACCATTCCACTATTTATCAGAACCAACACCCAGATGGTTCACTGCCAAACTGAAATCACTTAAAACTCTCAAGCACTTTCTGGAACGGACCTGGAGAGATGGCCCTACAGCCCAGAGCATCACCGCCCTAGCAAGAACAACCAGAACATACAGACTGGAAATCAGAAAATCAAGAAAACATTCTATGGGAAAAGAATCCTAAATGTTTGAAACCCGAGCAAGGAACTACATAGAATCATATCCGAATTCAAATCCCCTGCATGTTCAAGCCAGCCCCCACCAATCTCCCAATCCCATATTCCACATTATGACTGCACTTCCACAATGTTGCTAATGACAGACACTGCACCATCACCTCTAAATTAAATGCCCCCGCCACCCACCAGTCCACAGATTGACCTTCAAAATCCCCTTAATACAAATCCTCGACTCTTTCTCTCCAGTCACACACCAAGAGTTCCTCTCGCTCATAGCAGATAGCCACCCTACAGACTCCCCTGACTATACCAGGCCACCCTCACTTCTTAAAAAAATCCTAACCTCTACCTGTGCAGGTAGTGCTGCACACACAATCCTCAACCACTCACTCACATCAGGAGCCTTCCCGGAAGCCCTAAACACCTCCTACATCAAACCAATCCTCAAAACTGACACTCGACCCACTGCTTCCCCAGAACTACCGGCCAATCTCCTACACCCTCATCGCCAAACTCATGGACCGTGCAGCATACAAACAGCTTGGCCATTTCAACAAAGCCAACAACCTCCTACACCCTGCACAATCACCCAATCAGGGGAACAGAATCTTCCCTAGTTTCCATCTGGGATGACCCAAAAAGAACAGTCGACGCAGATGGCTAAGCTGTACTCATCCTACTGGACCTCTCTGCAGCCTTCGATACCCTTGATCATACTATCCTGGTAGACATGCTAAAAATACTAGAAATCAGAAACACAGCCCTCTCATGGATCTCCTGCACCAGTTCGCATTCACATCACAACCAGTAAGAAAAGGTGTCCCACAAGGAGCATCCCTATCTCTCCTAATCTTCAATTTCTACCTAAAACCCCTGCCCGCTATCATCCACTCATACAATCTTACATCCAGACCTGTTTTCGTGCCTCTTGGATATTGACCACTGGATGATGACCAACCACCTCATCCTAAACCCTGAGAAAACTGAAATCCTATTTTGCTGGAAAACTGCCCTCCTTCCCCTACCGATTCCATGGCCTCAATCCCTAGGACAAACACCGACAATTTCAAACATGGTAAAAAAAACTTGGATGCACATTAACTCAGATTTATCCTTCGCCAAACACACCACCATCATATCTAAAACCTGCTTCTTCCATCTATGGATTCTCAGGTGTATCTTCCCTTACATCACCTATCCCCTCCATTTTTCAGCCATCAACTCCATCATTCCGTCCCACCTAGATTACGCAAAATGCCTCTACCTAGGTGCTCCAGCATCTCAACTAAGGAAACTCCAAAGAATCCAAAATGCGCCAGCACGCGAGCTCATTAACCTACCCACCAGAGAACACATCAGCCCTACACGAAAAGTCCTCCATTGGCTCCCGATTAGATGATGCACTACCTTTAAAGCCATGTGCATCACCAACCGCACCACCCACAACACCGGACTGGAATTCCTTTGAGACAAAATGTTTCCCTACCAGCCCTCAAGGAATCTCAGTTCTCGCATAGCATTTTGCCCAGTGCTCCCACCTCACAACTGCTCCAGGCTGGGCGGATCCTCATTCTCTGTCCAAGCACCACTTATCTGGAACTCCCTACCCCTACACATTTGCAACACTGAAAATCACCGGAAATTCAGAAAGGCCCTAAAATCCAGGCTTTTCCCAATATCCTCCTGAATCCTCCCCTCTCAAAACTACACTGCTGAACCCAACATTCCAACATTCCTCTACACCAATTACAATGCATTTGCAGCATCTCGATTTGACAAACTGTCGCACCCATGCAAAACAACACTCCTACATGATTAATACTGCTTGGAGAACAGCAGCATTCACTGAGACACACCACAATAAACATACTCCTTTTCCAAATACATCACGAACAACGACAGCATTCACATCGGCTCACCCTGACAAACTATCACCCCATTAACAACATTCCTTCCTGTCAAATAAACCAGGGAATCCAGCAGCTTTCGCAGTGGCGCACTGCAATATACTCACTCGCACTTGCTGCTCAGACTCTCGCAGCAGAGAGATCACGAATAATGAGACCATGCTATCCGTACTGGACAAAGATTGCTGCTGCCGAACAACATTGAAGCCTATGGCACATATTCATTACACTACATCTGCGGCCAAACATCCATGCACCGTAGAATGCAGCTATGGCTCTGCTCATCCGGTCTAGCAGCGCACATAGCCGTCCACACCGAAACACCTGAGGTACCTCAACACCTCTGCCACTAGCATACAGCGACTACCAACAAAAATAAATTTGGTATAGCTGGCCACACATCGACTCTTTCAACAATAGCACTCTATCGAAAATCACCAACAACACCCACCCAAGTGCCTGACCTTTTTGGGCTGTTTAGTCAAGCCTAGCCTGCCACCTAAGTCCTAGACCGGCAGAAATACACTCATGCATTTCCAAATTTAAAACTCTTAGAACCTCCAGCACATTGACTACGGTCACCAAGGTTGTTCAAACCACAAAGCACATTGAGTCCATACAAATGGGAAAAGAGCACTATATAAATAATCAAATACAATGCAATAGAGTACAACAGTAGCGCAGTACTGTGAGGTCTACTGCGTCAGTATGTGCTACCATTGGAATTAGTCCTTGTGCAGGTGTTGTTGAAAGACCCATGTTTTGAGAGATTTGCAAAATTGGAGAATTGTGGGGGCATGACAAGAGAAGGCTTGTTTGCATCACCTTTCTTTGTGAACGAACTGTGATTCAAGCCAATTGATCGATTTGCTGCATGTGCCACCAGATATGGGGAGCTTAGCCACCAGGTACTCTGGTCTACTACTCATGACTAATTTGTAGATGATACATGCAGTCTTGAACAGTATCCTGGCTTGGAGTGGAAGCCAATGTAGTTTGCGTAGGATGTGGGTGATTTGGTCAAATTTCCATGCTCCCGTAATAAGATGTGCTACGTTGTGGTTGGCTGCTTTTAGGGGAGCCAAGCGAAGAGCTGGGAGCCCTGTCAGTAGAGCATTTCCCCATCAATGTGCGAGACCAGCAGGGCCTGCACTACTGTCTGGAAGTCGTGCGGCGGGATGAAGGGTTTGATTTTTGGTAAGTTTGAGATTCAGAGTTAGGCTATTAAGGCCTTCTTGACTATGTTTCTGAAAGAACAGGCTTCTGCAATGGTGAAGCCTAAGGAGTCTGAGTTGTAATCAAATAAAAATTAAATGAGCATACTTCCATGATTTGGGAATTTGATTTCAATCCTGAATGTCATTATGCAATTTACATAAAATGGGGATCCAGTTGTCGAGGTTCAGATTGGAATAATTCAGCTGGCAATGTATCAAGGCCAGGTGCTTCATTAGAGCTCTGAAAAAGCTGTGTCATATGAACTTCTGTCATGGTGATATCCAAAGGAGGAGGCATGTTAAATATCTTTCCATTACTTCCAGAGAAACCATTATCATTTGGAAAAAATATTTTATTCTACAGACCGGAAAAATGCAGCTCCCACATTTCTTTTGCAATGTGAATATCTATTTTAGTAGTATCTTCCTTCGGAGATATTAGCGTCTATTTGCCAACATTTCCTAGTATCTTTATTAGTGCTAGCGCTTTTTATGGTTTCCCACATGCCAGTTATAATCCTTCCTCAATTCTTTAACATCTGTACTACCTCTTTGCTCTACATGTTTAATTATACCTATAAGATAGGTTTTACTTTGTTGACATTCCTGATCTAGCTTTCTGAGTGGAAGTTCTCTAATAACTTTAGAGCTAGTAGTGAATATCTGTTTTAGCACCTCAGTAAGTGTAGTGCATATGCTATCAAATGCTATCGAATGTTACTCTAATATCAGTTCTAGAATATTGTTCTAGAATGGGAAAAATTGCCAAATACACATCAGTGATTTTATTGCAGGTGATTACATTATCCCAATTCATCTCATTTCTGGATAAAGTTATTGACATTTTGTTTGAGATATCGAACTTAATTAAAGACAATAAAGGTTGGAGAGGGTCGTGATCACTCTTCCAATTTAAGATAACCCTTAATGTATTGACCATTTTCCAACTCTCCATATTAACCATAACATCATTTTGCCCAAATGCGTACACTGGTTATCTAAACGTGGGATTCTCTGCCCTATTTCTCTGAATGTGTCTTTTAAATGGCTTATAACCTCTCGATGCGATGCTTTGAATTACAGTGTTTACAACTGTATTTCTAGGAACAGTTTTTTTCCTGTCTGCTTCTGGAATATTACAGAACTCAGCACTATCATAAATTCAAATTGCCAACTTTATTAATGTGGACCTGTTTGCCTTCTGACTTCATGTCTTTGAGGAATCTAGGAATGAGATTAAATAATCCACTGTCTCCTCGCTCTATGCCACAACTGAAAACATTACTCTACACTTTAATTTGTTTAAATGATCTCTCTTATCTCGTTATTATTCCCTTTTATGATAACCAATCCATCAGCCATAGATCAAGCAAGTAACCCTCATAGCCTAGCATCTAGAACCCTCCAGGCAGGCATCAAGGCTACCATCTCCTCGATCCACACTTCTGGTTGTTGGGTTGGTTGCAATATTAAAGGGAAAGAGATGTGTTACATACAAAGTCCAAATGCATTATGAATAATATAAAATGCTTTCACTTATTTGTATAAAGACATAACATGTATACATGTAACATCTTTACATTGACGTGTGTTCTTTGGGAAGCAGATCATCAGATTGGAATGTGGGGCAACAGTTCTGGAACTCCTGTAAACAAAGGTAAACTTACAGAAGTCTGTGCTAATTAATAATGATGTCATAGTCATCAGCACAGAAAACACATTTCAGAATTATAGCACAACTTCTGGAATAACGAAGGCAAGTTCTACTTATCGTTCTTTTTTCCAAAGAGTCAGCAGCCCCTACCTGTATGTTATTTTTAGTGGGTACCAATGGGGATATCGCCCTAGGGGTGGGATGACCCTCTCACTAATGACAAAGCCACGCTTGTTAGGGTGGCTTTGTACTTTGCTAGTGTCCAAATCGTGTGGTGGGCTGTTACTGTTATGGTTGCCCAACCTGGGGTTAAATTACCTCTGTATGCACTGCATTCTAGGCATTCTGATTGGTTTGGAGGATGACTTCCATTTGATACTACTTGCTGTGCCTTCATTAATTAAGGACTAAAATGTAGAAAAACAAATTAAATTGGCTTTTTATATTGCTCCTTATCAAAGAGTCCAGCCTCTAAGCAGAGGACCAGGAATTGAAAGCATGTTGCTCGGCATTGTCTTGATTCCAAGACGATTGCATTGCTGCTAAGCTATCCTCCTGGCCCTTCCAGAATATATATTAGTTCATTCATGTTTTACAACGTGCTTAATCCCAGAGTCCAGCCTGTAAGTGTGGGACTGGGATGCAAACCTGTACTGATCTGCGTTGTCTTGCTCACAACACAAACGTGTTTCCCCTGAGCTATCCGCCCTGCCAGATAGGAAATGCTAATGCCCCGAATATGAGGCTTGAGTGACTCTGTGCCACTTCTCAGAATACCATTTTGGAGGGCTCTTTTTTTTATTCATACATCCTCAGGAGAGAAAATGAGGGGGCGGGAGGACTAAGTGCATCTCTCTAGCCGTGAATCCCTTTAATTATTTAATGACTGGGATGAGGAGGAGTATAACTCAGTGTAATGACAAGTACTCATAAGTAATCAGGCATTACAATATATGCATCAAGATGAATTTTAATACTTTAGGAAATAACCAATACAAAAAGCAAAATCAATACCAACATGTTTAGTGAGAGACTGGTCGGTGGGGGGGGGGGTCACAATGAATTGATATATGGTTAGCATTAGCTTCATGAGAGAAGACAGATTTTTCCATTTAATTATCCAATAACAATGGAATGCTGGGAGGTACTTAAGGGGGCATTGTGAAACCTTGCATACAGGGTCATTATGAATCCTTGCAAATTATGAAACCTCTCATGACGCTTTGTATGCATAGCAAGCATGATGTTGGCTGAAGTTGAAAACAGCAGGTCTCATTGAATATATCCAATTCATGATATATGTGTCTTTTATTGCAGGGAAACATGGATGGAGAAGCAAAGCATGATACGAAGCAAGATGAAAAAAGCACTCAAGTATAATGTCATCAAACATAACCCAATCGCTCCCATAGTCCTGCCCCAAGTGGATTGCCTGTTCCTCACACACTGTATAGAGGTCCATACCCTAACCAAAGAGGGCTTCTGCAGTGCCCTGAAAAATATCTCATCACTGTTAAAACCTGGGGGGGCTCTAATCATGATTGTTCTCAAGGAAACCACATTTTACATGTTTGGCAAGTTCAAATTTCCTCACCTGTGTCTTGATGAGGGTTTTCTGCGGAAAGCTGTTACCGATATTGGTTATTGTATTGAAGAACTAACCGTGTTGCCACGGAAATGTGAAGAGTTGTTCGATGTGAATGATTACACGGCTTTCATGATGTTATATGCACGCAAAGAAACTGAGGGTTAGACATCTGATAAAGTGTACTTCCGTAAAAGAGAACTCTGGGAGCCAGGTCATGTGTTAGATTCATTCCCTTTACTAATTTTCCCTCAAGGATATAGCAGTTTGTGTTTTGGAAGTAAATGAGTGAAAACAGATATAATTTAAAAATAAGCTTTGCAACCATGATTGGGCTATAAAAAGATTTCAAATGGAAGTCACTAGTTGCAGTGTGTAACCCCAGGGTTCAGAAGTAGGTCCTTATTTTCAGACTTTCCTCTCCCTATTTCATTCTACGATCCTTAATTACAAATAGATGTCTTCCTGTCAAGCACAATCAGAAAGGTTCCTCATCTCATCTCAATAGTCTCTACTAGGCACATTGAACCAAATTCCAAGCAACACATTTCTTTCAGGTATTCATACTTTCACATACTGGGCTTTCACAGATGCAGTCTTACTGCCAGCCATAAACAATCGCTATTGTAATATTACTAACTTCGTAAGTACTCGTGTAAGTAACCTCTGAAGGATAAATGGCTCACATTTGATTGGCTCTGTTCTAGATCTGTAGACCTTTCAAAGGTACAAGCTGACTCTATCACTATTGCCTTCCCCCACTGTTAATTGAAGACTCATGATTCTGAGACACTTCTCCCTACACCACTGTTACCACAACCCACTGCACCTTGATCTGCCTCTTCATTCTGCTATACCTTCCTCTCTGTAGAACACTCCAATGTGTACCCGCTAGGCTTGTGCTACATACTTCCTAATGCGCACATACCCACAATGCACTATTTCTTTGGTATATTAAAAATCTTGATGGACTCATTTAAGCAACCTCAGATATATGAAGGGTTGCATCATCTGTGCTTGATTTGACACTGATCCTCCCCCAGCCCCAATCGCCTCTGTGGAGTGATTGCCTGCCATGAACCCTGCCTCTATTAATTTGACCTAGCTCAAAGGTTTTCATGTAATCAGTCTTTTAACTCCCCTTATGGTATTACAGTCAACAGAAGGGGTAACATTAAATACTGAAATCTTGAAACTTAAATGACCCTGCAAAGTATTGCAAGCTTTTTATTTTAATTGAATTGATTTTTTTTTAATATTATTTAGACACTTGGTTTATTGCAAACCTCTCTCTTTCATTACAATTGCTCACAATAACAAATATTCCATAATCAGAAATCATTTATAAAAATCAAAGAAAAACAAACGTTCCACTTCCCCAACATGCCTGGTTTTAGTTAGTATATAAAATGTCCCCAAATAATTTCATAAGGGCAAATGCTATGTGTGTATTTTCACCCACCAACAACAATCTCCACCAATCGTCTGATCCGTAGGAGGGGAATCTGCCGATGAATTTGCCTATGTAGAAAGTTTGCTTATTAGTTAGGCTCGGGCAGAACAGTGTGATGTGTTGTAAGGTCTCCACCACTTCCGCCTTCTGGCAGAACCTGCAGAAGCAGTTTCCATCTCCCTTCTTGTAGGTCACTGTGATTTGTTTTGTGGGAAGAATATTTAAGCAGAATCTCATAAAGCGATTTCTCATCTTTTGGCGTGGAACCTTTAGTAGGTATGACACTCGGAGCTCTCAGCCCTATTCCAGCATATGCATATAGTCGATGTTCATTTTTGGTCTTTCTATTTTCTCGATCCAGCCTTGCTCCCACAGTGCAGAGCTAGAGGTTTACATTTCACTTGACTTTCAAACATTATAAGGGAGGTGCTCTCAAGCCTTTTAGATGTACACATATTCCATGAACTCTCCCCTACTATAATAAGACCAAATACATTTGTACTCATGTAAGTGTTAATAGAGGATACACGCTTTACATGTGAATTGCTCTACCCCAGACTAAGTGGAATTTCAGGGGTACCATTCACTGTCACTATGGTAACATTTACAATCTCACTGGTACTCATGTGAGCCACATAAGAAAAATGAATGCCCCATTTTACACACCTGGCATGTGGCAGCCTTTGCCCAGCGCTGCAGGAAAATAATTACTGATTGCAAATGTAAATGTCATCTACAACAAAATACAGATTTAGGCTGTGGTTCGTGTTGCTTAGGTTGGTGATGGCTTTTCTAGTCTACGCAGAGATGCCCAGGTTGCTTGTGGTTCTCTAACAGAACTAGTACACAATTACAAAATGCAGCTCAGTGTTTAATCAGAGTATGTTTATGGGGCTAAAGTAAGTGATAATTGTCATAGCCTCTGCTTTATGATAACAATATGTCTATTCGATATAAAGTGCAAGACAAATGTCACTTCAGGGACCATCATGAACCTTCAGATTACTCTGTATGTATAGCAACAGTGTGTGTTAACTTCGCTTTGCAAATAATCGTAATAAATAATTGAAATCATGTAAGTGGTGTGATATTTTTATTTTAGGGCAACGTGTCTCCAGAATGTAAACATTTTACAAAGTGAAGTCAGACAACTTTTCAAATTCAACATCACCAACATTAACCCATGATCCACAATTGTACTGCTGCAGGCTAAGTCTCTGCTCCTGCCACATTGCTTAGAGCTCCAGGGCAATGGCACAGAGATCTGTGGCTATTTCCTCAAATGTCTATACCACTATTAAAACCTAGAGGCCCTTCACTAAGGTCCTTTCCATCCTCAGCTCTATTATTAGAACCTTATTGACATTTCATGCCCTTCTTTCAAACACAGCCTTATAGGTCTATCTCCTCCTCTCTGTAACTATAGAAACTAAACATGAGTAAACGTAATCATCTATAACTATGTGAAAACCAAACCCTTAGCATATACAGAGTTTAAAGAAAATCTCAAACTTTTAAGAGGTACGAGGGTTACAGTTAGGCTACGCTCAGGATCATCACATAGAAGAACATTGACCTCAGGCACCACACATGGTCATAGAATATTTAACCCTGTGCCTATTTCCAAAGACGTCCAGTCCATCTAGGATTGTATTCTCTTATTCAAACTTCTAAAGATGAACATGCGCCTCGACCTCCTTATTATGCGAGCTACAGAGTTGCATCTCAGTATCAGACCTTCTGTACCCAAGTATGTCTATAATAAGCCTGCCAGCCCAAGGCACTCTAATGGCACCCAGATGTGAACGTTGTCATCTCCGCCCTGAAGAGGGAAAGCAAGAGGTGGAGACACAGTGCCACCACAGGCTACGTATCAATGCAACACTATATAGGTTCTGTGGATTAACTAAATTACTTTGGACCATGCTGTGTGGCCTGCCACCTGCACGTGGAAGTTACTGCTTTTGCAATTGTGCGTCTTGTCGTCTGACCGGGAAGTCCACCACATTATGTCAGGAACAAAAAGTCAATGGATTCAAAGACGTGAAGGGAGACGTTATGGTTTTAATTGTTTACTCTATGGAGGGGGCCATTTCTATTTGCAATGAAGTGCAAAAAAGGTCCCTCAGTGCACGTTTTCCAACACGTAGTGAAAAATGTAAAACATAGGCAAAATCACCGTTACTCTTCACTTTTATGCTACATTGATGGAAAAGTGGACGGTGGGCCTCATCACGAGTTGGGCAGTGATCCGGCACAATTTCTTCTGAGCAGAAATAGCATTGCTTTCGGGTTGTGCTGCAGTATTAGCGCCACATTACAACCTGGTGTGAACACGTGCCCCACTCCAGAGGTACCACTATTACCGCCTGGCAGAAACAGCACTGAAAAAAGGGTTACTGTTGAAGCATCGATACAAACAGCGCCACCATTTGGGTTCCTGGTGCTAATAGGGAATTGTGTTACCGCCGAAACAGAAATCAATGCGGTGGTCATTTTTAAAAACACATTCCATCAAATAACTCCATTTCCTACAGCCATCCGGACAAGGAAAGAAGCCAAAATGTCTCAGAAGAGGACCAAAGGCAAAGTGGCTGAAAATCATCTGTGATAACCATAGTTTACTGAGGGGAGCTGGTGGTCCTCACAGATGAGTTCATTGTCCACTGAAAAGAACTATATGACAGTCACCAGTGTAAGACCACAGGACAGCGCAGGACATCCATCTGGCATGCCATCAGCGGTTCATAGTCGTTTTTTCAAAAAAAATTTTAATGACTTTTTTATTCGAAAGGGGGGGTCCCCCCCTCACTCCCCTTTTTTTTATTTTACCCCTTTTTTTCATTCCCGGACCCCAAAATAAATATATAATTTAAAAAAAAGGAATTTGACTTTTTTTTTCCTACATTGATTTTTCGACATTATTGTCTTTCGACATTTTTTTTCTCGAAAAAATGACTACACACCACCATCAGCCAGAAGGAGCCTGCTGTGGCAAGTGTACCCCGCAACCTATAGGACTGCTGCAAGCGGTGGAATGACCTGAGGGTCAGTATGCAGAGACTGCTGTCACAACACCGCCAGGAGTCCCTGGCGACTAGAGGAGGACTGTGGAGCCACTGGTCCTCACCGCCTGGAAGGAAAAGTACTGCACAGTGCTGGATATGGAAGGAATAGAGTGTGTCAGAGGTGGGGAGGTGGGTGCCATCAGCCAGGAGGCAGGAGGTGAGTCAACCCGCCCCCAGCACAAGTGCATGCACATCACAGCCTAACATTAGAGAACCCATTGGACACAGACACATGTCAGCAGACCCAGAAGCTGGGCATGCCAACAGGGTGGAGTGATAGGTTTGCACATGAGCCAGCCTCCACAGCAACTGTCGGTCAGGGCCCAAAGGGCACCCCTCAGCGGCAATGCAGCAGGAAGGGGTGGCAAATGACTTCTCCACGTCTCATGCACACCACACCCCTGCTGGTGCGACCAGTGCCAGCTGGATTGCGGTGCGTGAGCAACCACAACACTGTGTAGCAGTCACACCAGCATGTTGCAGGCCCAGTTGGCCTGCCGCATGTTGGCATGGCAGACAAGTCACATGGAAGTACACGTCCCCCTACACCGACATGGGCTCAGATAGCCAATGACACTACACCAAAGCGCAACCCTGCTGGCTGCACAACACTGCCCCATAGAGCCATACCAGTGCCATAGAGTAAGCCACCAACCTCTCTCCCACAAGATGAGTGCCACCCGGGGAGGGGATGTGAGGGTATGAAGGACCCATAGCATGCAATCCATACATCAGCCGTCCCAGCATGGACACCCTGCCCACCCCACACACAGGGCAGAGGACAACTGTGCCTGTGTCACACACTCATTGCTGCAACCATCCCCTCAATGCTGTGACCACATGAAATCTCCCCTAACCAACCATGGCCATCTGGCCAAATAGGTGGGGTCCCACTCTGCACCATAGAAATTGTATCTTGCCTGCCAACACACGTTGAAGAACTGTACTTGGCAACATTCCCTATGTCTCCTACAGGCACTCATTCATCGCCAGAGGCATCGGAGGAGGATCAGGGGGCGGCCCCATCTGGGATTGGCGCATCCAGTCCATCAAGGACCTGCCACCACCACCACCCGAGAAAGGCACAGACAGGCTACGCCAAGGCAGATGTGCCACATGAGACACAGCAACAAAAAAAAGAGGTGATGGCTGGAAGGTTTATAATGAATCTTAGCCTCTGGCATTGCTCTGGGCAACCCTCCAGACCATCGTTCTTCGCCTGCCAACCCATTACAGAAGGGGAAAGACCATATGCAAATCAGGCTTGGTGCCACCCCAAAAGGAGCTGTCCAGCCCGAACTGCTAGGTCACATCCCTTCTGCACGAGACCACAAGCATCCCCAAACATGTTTCAGCCTTGTTGGGCCTCATCAGTGAGCAGTATTTTAGGTGTCTAGGCCCAGCAGGCATAGGACCCACATCTGGGGATACCCATCCCACTCGGGGTGACAAAGAAAAACAAAGAGGTGATGGCTGGAAGGTTTAGAATTAATCTTACCTATGGCATTGCTCTGGGTAACCCTCCAGACCATCGTTCTTTGCCTGCCAAACCATTACAGAAGGTGAAAGACCATATGCAAATCATGCTTGGTCCCACCCCAAAAGGGGCAGTCCAGCTCAAACTGCTATGTCACATCCTTTCTGCACGAGACCACAAGCATCCACAAACATGTTTCAGCCTTGAGCAAAAACAAAGAGGTGATGGCTGTAAGATTCATTCTAAACCTTCCAGCCATCACCATTGTTTTTGCTTTGTCACCACTGTGAGACACTGCAAGCCATCAGGGCTAAGCCCACGTCAGCTACACAACCCACCAGAACCCCCATTGGGCCCACTGCACGCACTCCTGCAGCAGGAGGGCATGACACCGCGGCAACATCTCCAGGCAGGGTGGTAGTGGAGACAAAGGGGGACACCAGCCTAGTGTCACCACCCACAGAAGGCCACAAATCCCAGAGAGCCCTCACCACTGCCAGTGGCCACACACCCTGTAGAGTCTTGGCAGCCGCCAGCATTGCCAGACACCTCTGCCAGACATTGAGACACATTCCTATGACTCCCCTGACAAAAGCCCAAGGCGCCTGCATAGCCCCCACCCATATGCCACACACCACCAAGCAGCACCATGCTGCAGATGCTGGAGGAGATGGAGCAGAGATTGGTGTGGTGTGGACTTGCACAGTATCAGGGCAATGGACATCACATGCATGCAGTTGGGGCTTTATCACATGGCATGTGCCTCTACAATGTCTCTACATGCTGTGTCACTGGTATAATTCATTGTTTTGACTTCACATGCACCCATTTACGTTGTAGCAGATGTTTTGTGTTCTGTCTGTCTGTGACATGTTTTCCTGGTGGCTGTCTTTTGGCTGTGTATTGCTCTCTTGCATGTAGCATGCTGGATTGCCTATCAGCCTTCCCTATGTTTCTGGGGGCAGTGGGTCAGAATTACAGGATTGGTTTACATGGGGACATGTCTGTGGCACTGGCAGGGCTGCTGCTGTATGATCCAAAGTGGCACTTTATTTGTTATTGATATGTATCATGCATGATGCATTGTGGTACCTGTAGTCATGCATGTGGTTTGGATTGCTGCAGTATGTCTGCGTCGGCATGTCAGTCAAGGTGTTTCCAACATGTGCATGCTCCCTGGGCTGTACTGTGATGTTGGTGCGGGGGCTGACCAGGTACTATTTTTGCATTTACTAATCATGCCATGCTTTGTGTCATTACTCTCATCCTTCCCACCCCCCATTTGGTCTAGTGTTTTACAGTTCATGCGTGCAGGCAGTTTAATTCACCCACTATCCATGTTTGTTGTCCTCTGTGCCTCTTCATGTATCCTGGCAGCGTGCTGTTCCGTAGGACCATCAAGTCGCGGGTGGAACCTGGGAAGCGGTCACAGCAGCGGCTGATGACGAGGTTGGGGTATCAGGTCACCTGCACATTGAGGGAGTGGTAATACCATGCCGTGCATCGTGGCTACGGAGTGCTGGAAGGTGCCAGTACCAAGGAATTGAAAAACTGATACCAGTTTAAGGAGGGGGCACAGCAATATGGATGTGTATCTTGCTCCCTATGTCCTCCTGTATTGTACTGAGCAGCTCAGTAATGGTCTCCCGGTTTAGGTGGTAAAGAGTCACCAACTAGGTGTCAGTGAGGGTCCAGGTTGAGGGCATGCACCCTGGGGATGGGTGCACAACTTGCTTGGGCTCTCCTCCTTTTTCTTCTCCTCCCCCTTCTGTGCTCCCTGTGCCCTGGGCTGGTTGACCTGCACGTCTGCATCCAGGTGAAGCATGAGTAGCTGCATGTCCCGGCACATAATGGTATGGGGATCATTGATCCTGTATAAGCACTTTGAATGAAAGCTCCATTGGTAATTGCCATTGAATTA
The DNA here is from genome assembly GCF_040938575.1 of Ambystoma mexicanum. Classification (NCBI taxonomy): domain Eukaryota; kingdom Metazoa; phylum Chordata; class Amphibia; order Caudata; family Ambystomatidae; genus Ambystoma; species Ambystoma mexicanum. The sequence goes on along the minus strand of NC_090931.1, from coordinate 88,333,712 downwards.
GATAATCATGTAATGCATAACATTAGATGGACTGTTATCATACAAGTTCTGGTGAGCAGTCAGGTCGGTAACATCTACAAAGTTCTGGTGAGCAGTCAGGTCGGTAACATATACAATTGCTTGCACAAATAGGAAGAGAAATGTACTTTTATTTATTTATTAACATTTATAAAGCGTGCAGCAGCCCTTGGGCATTGTGGCACTGTTACAGACAACTTTAAATTGCATAAAAAGCATACTTAGTTACTTGAGCAGTACATAATACAAAACTTGGGTAGATGACATTACATAAATACATACTAAGATAACAGGGGTGCCTGTAGGTGGAGAGGGGGGTGGGGTGGGACGTGGTGTGACGAGGTAGGGTTAATTGAAAAGTGTGGTTTTTAGCATTTTGCGGAAAGCTGAGTAGGAGGTCTCAGCTCTGAGTGTGTTGGGCAATGTATTACAGAGTTGGGAGCTATGTGCGGGAAGTCAATCCCTCCCGCTTTGGCCCTTTTGACGGGCGGGATTCACAGTAGATTGGTGTAGCGGGTTCTTTTGGGGTGTGAGGAAGTGTCTCTGGCTATTGTCTCTGATAGGTACGGAGGGGAAGAGAGGCTTAAGCATTTATGTGTAAGAATGAGGGTCTTGAAAGTTATACTTTCCTTATCTGGGAGCCTGTGGGTATCTTTTCTAGCCTGCGTGATATGGTCTCTTTTGGGCATATTGAGTGCTGCTCTGAGTGCGTTATTTTGGACTGTTTGCAGTCGGCTTAAGTTTTTTGCTGAGGTGCCTGCTAAAAGAGCGTTGCAGTAATCTAATTTGGCCCCAGTAGTGGCCTCTGGCAACAGAGAGGCAGTTCTGATGGGACAGGTAGGGTTTTAACGCATGTATTAACTTAGTGGAGTGGGCTGCGACCGAGGCAATGGCATTGGCCTGTCGTGTCATGGACAGGGTAGAATCTGAGAATACCTCTACAGTCTTCACTGATGATGAGACAGGTATGATGGAATTGTCAACGGTGAAGTTACAGTATTGTTGGTCGAGTTTGGATAGCATTTCTTTGTGGTCTATGAGGATGATCTTCGTTTTATCTCATTTTAAACACAGTCCATTAGCCGCCATCCAGTCTTGGATGGTGGTATATATTTGGAGGAGAGCTATGGTGTCTTGGTCATATGAACCTGAGAGTGGGAGGAGTACCTGAGTATCATAGGCATAGTTGGTATATGCTATGCCGAGTGAGTCTAAATTGTCAAATAAAAGTTTTGTAAAGAGATAGTATAGGGTGGGGGCTGTGCAAGATCCCTGGGGGACTCCACATATGATAGTGCAGAGAGCTGCATTTGCCTGATCCGAGAAAATCCTCATGGCTCTGCCTTCTAGGAAGGATGTTATCCAAGAGGTGGCCTGTTTGGTGAAGTGCGCAGCATGGGAGAAATGGGAGGTTAGAATTTTGTGATCAACAAGATCGAAAGCTGCCAAAAGGTCAAGTAGTAAAAGGAGAGCTGGTTTGCCTCTATGCATGATTTCAGTGATTTGGTTTTTAAGATCCAGAAGAGCGTTTTCTGTGCCGTGGTCTTTCCAGAATGCAGATTGCCTTTTGCCGAGGATGGCATTCAAGTCGAGGACGTGTTGGATATGGTTGTGGGCTGATTTGTTCAGGATTTTGAGGAGAAATGGGACAGTGGTGATGGGACGGTAGTTGTTAGGTGAGGCGGGTCTAGGGTGTATTTTTTTAGTAGGGGGAGAACCCAGGCTTCTTTAAGGCTGGAAGGGATGGTACCTGATGCAAATGAATCATTAATGAATGCTGTGATGATAGGAGCCAGTGAATCAGCGCAATCTTTAATAATGCCGAGAGGACAGATGTCTGCTTTGCAAGAAGAAGATTTGAGATGTTTGAGGAGTTCGATGACTTCAGTTTCTGAGACATGTCAGAAGGAGAAGAGCAAGTCGGAAGGATTGTGGGTTGGCATACTGGGAGATGGTCCTGCTTGGGTAGTGCTTTGAATTGCGCATTAATTTTTTCTCAGAGTGTTTCTATTTTGTTGAGCAGGGCTGCCTGTTTGCTGGAGCACCATGCTTCGTCTTTAGAGATTTCGTCAGGACTGGTGGGTGGAGTGATAAGGTCTTTGAAGATGGAGAACAGTTCTTTGGATTTGGAGTTAGCTTGTGAGATCCGAGATTTGAAAGAGTTTGACTTGGCTTTAAATATCTATTTTTTATATTGCGTTCATAGCCTTTTGAATTCTTCTTTGTTGGAGTTATTGGGGTTGGCATGCCAATTGGCTAATGCAACATGTTTACTCGTCCATATGGCCAGTAGTTCATCTGAGAACCAGGAGTTAGTGTGCATGTATTTTTTCTCTTTTTTGCATTCATATGGGGCTATGGCATCAATGGCGTTGGTGACAGTGTCTGCGTAAATATTAGCGAGTGTGGTAGGGTCACTAGCGAATGGGGGTTTAAGTTCTGGGACTTCCAGAAATGGCCGAAGTTTGTCCTGGGTTTGTTATTTAGAGCTTCTGACCTGCGCTGGGGGAGCATAGGTGAGTGCTTTAGCTGTGGCTACGGTGGGAATGATGAATTGGATGCAGTTGTGATCCGTCCACGGGTATGCTAGGTTGGAGGTGATAGTGGTAGAGCAGTTGTGGTCTACCAACCAGTCGAGGGTTTGACCTTTACAGTGGGTGGGACAATTAACTTTTTTTAGGAACCCAAGTTCTTCGAATGACTTAGCTAGTGATGTGGCCTCTCTGTCTTTGGGGTCACTAAGACCTAGATTGAGGTCTCGGAGTAATAGGGTTTTAGTGGAAATTTTTAACTGTCTACCTAATACATGGAGGAGATGTTTTTGAAATTCAGGGGCTGCTCCAGGGGGCCTGTACATGATATGTATATTTATGGTGCAATTGGGTGATATTTGCAGTTTGGTTGAGAGAAAGTCTGCGTTACCTTCCCAGGGGTGGTTGCATAGCCTGATGGACAGTCCGTCTTTAGTGATGAGAGCTACGCCTCCTCCTTTCATGAGCTGTCTGTCTAGTCAAAGGATGGAGTAACCGTGTGGGAGAGGTAGCGAGATGGTTGGGCCGGACGGACGCCTTATGAAGCCAGGTCTCGTGATGGCCAGTAGGTCAAGATCACGAGTTGTGGTGAGATCATTGATCTCTAGGGCGTGAGCGGGGATGGAGTGAGAATTTAGGAGTGTACATTTAAGCGCGGATGATGGGGTGTTATTTTTAGAGAATGGAGTGGGGGAGGGAAAGACCGGCGGGAGGGCAAGCAGAGTTGCGTATTGGTTTGTGTTTTGAGCATGTGGGTGGCATTGGTAGGGGCGGTGTGTGTTCTTTAAGAGGGTGTCATGCATAGAGGATCAGGCAGGACATCAGAGTCCTTGACCGTAGTGGTGCATGAAGTTGCAATGGCGAAGTGAGTGGAAGAGCCCAGTCTGTGATTCCTCCTGTCAGAGGGGCTTGAGAGGCTGGGGTTTAGAGAAGGCTCAGTGCATGATCAGAGCCTATTAATCCTGGAAGTAAGGAGGGCCTCGAGGCAGAGTGCAGCCAGGGGACACATAATGGCGGCAGAGTAAGTAGGATTGGTGACGTGATAGGGGGTGTGAGAGAAGAGGAGCTGGTTGGGCTCTAGCAATATGGGTAGAGTAACGTAGGAGTATGTGAAAGTGGTGAGTACTAGTGCTAGCAGGAGGGGCCTAGAGGTGTAGGTGCAGTGTGTGTTCTTGTACATGTGCATATAAAAGATTGGTGGATACGTTGTGGGATACATTGGTAATCACAGGTATGCGGTTCAGTTTAATGAGCAAAGAGGAAATGTAATCAGAGGTATGCAGTACAGTTTAACAAGCAGAGAATTGATGCAGGTGGTGGGCACAAGACACAGTGGCAGCAGGTGAGGCCTTTAATACAGGTAAGCGAGCGGCGGTCACAAAAATTCAAGAAGTAACAGTAGGTGCAGCCTGAGCAGCACTAGGTGCAGAGACAGTGCGGGTGGGGGGCACGATACTTAGTATGCAACAAGGTTCTACTGGTGGGGTGTACAGTACAGGAGAGCGAGCGGGTGGTGTATCAAGAGGGGCAAGCGGCCTGACGCTATAGTTAATAAGATACAATAGATTACAGTACAATGTGCGTGACAGGCATGACTTATGGACAAGGGTGGGAGTTCAGTAGTTGAGTGGAGCCGAGCGGGAGTCCTCACAGGGAGGAGGGTGTAGGTTAGGGCAGCGGGTCTGGCCGATGGCAGGTACGGCTACGGACAGCTTATGCCTACCGGCAGCCCTCCCGGACAATAAGGCGGGTTGAGGAACGTTTGCTAGGCAACCAGGTAAACAAATGTAACATGCTTGCTCCGGTGGCCATTTTAGGAGCTGCGAGAGGGTCACAGCGACTCGTCTTGATGTGGTTGTAGAAATAATAATGCATCCCCAGGCTGAGGATGCCTCGATGCAAGTAGGGGTGCTTTGGGGGCAGATATTACAGCGCACAAGACTGGCTGTGAAGAACTGAATCCAGCTGCTCCTGCAGCGATCAGGTTGGCGTGGATCCGATCCTAGCTGCTCCTGCAGCAAGCGGCCAATTGCAGACAGGGGCGACTGCTCCTGCAGCTCCTGGGACGGTGCGGCCTCCTGCCCTTGTACTTACCGTCTTCTGACACATTGCCTAGGACATACTGGATTGGTTAACATTGGCTTTATAGTAATTGCTCCTAGTTTCATATATTGTTTTAAGGAATATTTATGCTTGATTATCCTCATCTTTGACTGGGTCTGACAATTCCTACAGTACTGTTGCACTTGAAACACTTGTGTATAGGTACGTTATACATGCCATATCATATCATATACTTTTTCTAGAAATATTTGCAGGATACATAATATTTATTGATCACAAATGGCAGAAAACAATATCTGGTTAAATTAATCAACTCAAATATTAAGGAAGGTTTTAAAAATGCAAGGAACCCCGCCCCCTTCTACTACATATGTTCAGAGTAGAATGGGTAATTTCAGTTAACAGGTCACAAATTTCACAGCGCAATCAAGTAGAAATCCATGAAAATTACCCTATAATTCAGATTACAAAGAAATGCATTGTGGGCATGCAAATTATATGAAGAACATGCATGTTGGCTCCATATCAGATCAGCATCATTACCTTTTGTGTAAGCACTATCTCATACATAGCTTTATCTGCCCAAGTCCGATAGATGTCAAGAATGCAGCAACCACATGCATATTGCACCCTCTTAGGGATTGAACTATAGCAATCTGCTATCATCATGGTCAATAGGGCTGAGTCACATCAGGGTCTTTCTATTGTTTTCTGTAGAGTTATTCTTCTGCTGTCTCCCTTATGGTATAAAAGAGAACATATAGGTGTCCCTATCTTTTGGTTCCATAGATATACATTAGTCTCAACATAGTCACCTAATCATTGATGTAAATGCCCTAAAAATGTGGTTCTTTTGTACATCCACTAGTTGCGTTTTTCCTCTGCATGATGAAGAAGACTTACGTGAAGCATATTTGACTTGTCTCCAGACATGAGACTTCCTCTGGTTCTGAAGTGCTTTTGAGTGAGACACTTTGCACCGACCATCATGGGAACAATTTCATGAGCAGGCGTTTATGGTGCTGGGTTGGGATCCTGACACCCTTTTTGGAGATTGTCAACAAAAGATCCAGATAGGCTTAGACCTGCCACATGCAGGGGGATGTGGTTCTGGCTCAGTAGAGTTCATCTGATCATTCACTAGATAGTTGTCTTGTTCTAATTCAATGTTTCCATCTTCTGTTTTTCATACATGTTTTGCCTATGGAACACACACTATGCCACACAGGTGCCGGTTTAATTATCAAATGATTTCGCTTGCAGCGGGTTTCCAAGTTATCTCCATGTGGGTAAGCTGAGCTACAATGTAACAGATTAATGCAGTTGACTATGCTGCATATTTTCAGAGCTTTATTTTCTAGATACACTCATCTCATCTAGTGTCTTTTATTTTCATCATATCTGCGACAAAACTATGTAGAAATAGCATGCACAACTCAACAAGGAGCCACATAGCCACGGCCTGCAGAAATGCCATTCATGCCACCCATACTACTCCTCCAACACAAGCTCTAATGCTGGTTAGGGGAAGGAACGGTTCTCTACAGGACACCACATGTGGCCCCAGGGCCCCTCTCTGCTTAATTAACTCATAGGGCCTCATTACAAGTATATAAGTGTGGAAATAAGGGTGTGGGTAGCAAAGTACCAACACCCTTTCCAGGCTGCCATACTACAACAATGCCGGTAGGGGCCACGGATCCCCAGGCAGGCCTGACCTTTAGTGTTTTCAGGCCCCTACCAACATTGTTGTCACTGAAGCACCGGCACCATTAGCAACGGAAATGGGGATTTTCAGTTACTGCTGCCACTCTTGATATACCGGGGCACCAGGATATCAGGATGCAGTAACGGTGTCAGAGGGTTGGTGGCAACCAGCCGGTCGCACCGGTGGGTTACCGCCAACCTTGTAATGAGGCCAATAGACTGGGTAAGACTTTGTAGCTAGTAGCTAATCTTCAGGTAATACTCAGACATGTATTTTTAGATAGTGTCCAGTAGCAACTAATGTCTGCCCTGTCTTCCTCTGCATTCTGCGCAATAAGCAATCCTTGGTAATTCTTGACAGCATGACCCCAGACTCTTACAAAATCAGGAGGCACAATTCTAAATATTCGACCAACTCAATTAAATTGCCTTTCTAGCCATGTCACCCAGCACTACCTGGGCAAAACAAAAAACATTACGAGTTTGGTAATACTTTGATCCTACATCCATGGAATTACCACACAACTATTATATGGTTAACACCACTCAGTTCCCTGAAATTATCACAGGTGTATGAGTAGTGGTATGATGTGTAATTCCTCATTCTTGGAGTCCATCTGACTCCATCAGGATTTTTGCTGGGTTTACCAGGAGCGGTCATTATGCACAGTAAATCTGTTTGAGGGCGTGAGTAGAGGATCTACCTCTAGCACGATGCTACTAATCCCATAGTATGGTGGTGCAGAAATGCAGTGGCAAAATGGTGGTAACAGAATCACTGCCACTTTAGCAGCATGTCTCGACACCGTGTAGATTCCGCGGTAGCAGGATTCAGGGTCGAGGGGGTCACAGGTGCAGCAAACTTGCACAGGTCATTGCCACAGCAGGGCAACACGGTAACCACATTTACTCCGGTCCGGGCGCACTCGTCTCACTTCAGACCTGGGAATGCCAAGTGTACGAAATTCAGAGTGAGGGTGCTGTGGACACAGAGCAAGCAGGAAACCAAGTTTCGAGGGCTTCCTCAAAACGCCAGCAGTGACACGGCAAAGCTGGTCAGCCCACTGGTTGGCCCAGGGAAACTTCTGAAGATGCTTACTTGCAGGGTTTGATGAAGGTGCCGAGAATAGTTGGTCCCACTATTCCAATGGATCGAAGCGCCTTCGCAGACCTACTAGGACGATCATATGCAGAGGGGTCTCGCAGGACGACAGCGGGGTCGAAGCGCCTTCGCAGACCTTCTAGGACGATCATATGCAGAGGGGTCTCGCAGGACGACAGCGGGCTCAGGGTGCCAAACCTTCCATGGGGTCACCAGCGGTTCCTCAACTCGGCTTCTGGTTGCAGGATACTTGTCTCCTTATCCTTTGTTTGTGTGAACTCAGGAGATCGACATGGTAGTGGTGTTTTCGGCCTCCTCTTATCCAAAGTTCTCTTCGCGCCAAAACAGAGAGGACTCAATGGGAAATCTGCTCACAAACACTCACTCCATATGTGGACCAATCACGGACCACGGTGGTCCCAGGCATTCATGACTCTCTAGACTCTCTGGCACCCTGGATGTGTATTGGGAACAGACATCCCAGCCCACATCCTGGAGGCACACACACAAGGCATGCAGAAGCCCACGAAAACTTTGCGGGAAAGTGCATGACCAAATAGGGACGTAACCAGGTCGGCTCGACCTGGGGAAGGTGAAGGGACAAGATGGGCAAAGGACAGGACAAAGAACCTCGTGGCATGGCCATTTTGGAGCCAGGCCACCTATTCGTGCCAAACGCGGTAAGCGTGAATAACATGGCAAAAAAAGGGTTCAAAACCTAAGATAAACGATAGCTGCCACCAGTTCTGTCCATGACACACCGGCACAGTTCATGATAAGTCCAGCGAGAGTTTCTAGGGCCTTTGGAATGACTAGAGCCCCAAGGGTGCGGTAAAGTAAGTTACATTGCACTCTTTAACATGTTGTACAAAGGCTGCAACGCGAGGAAAGGACTAAGGGAAACAAAGTCTCCCAGTACTGACTGTCTTAAGGGCATGTCAGTTTCCCCATAAGAAGTGAGCAAAAGCCCAGAGGAGTGCGGCTGAGGGCTGCGCTTCTCTGGAAAAGGTTAGATCAGGGTGTAAAACAAAATCTTTCCTAACACTCGCCCCTCCCAGACTAAGGACAGGTGGAACTAATCCACCCCTGGATGAGTTTATTGTTCAGGTCGGTTAAACATTCTGGACAACCCATCAGCATTGCTATGTTGGACACCTGGCCTATGCTCAATAGTGAAGTCAACGGTTTATAGTCATAATGTCGAAAAAAAAATGTCGACAGACAAAAATGTTGAAAAAAAATGTCGAAAATAATAATGTCGATATCCTATACTTATAATGTAAAAAGTCATTTTTCCGAAAAAAAAATGTCGACATTTTTTTTAGCCATTATGACTATAAACCCTTAAAACTATCAACACCTCACCCAACACCCTCCTGCAACCCCCCCACACCCCCCACCACCACCCTCCCACCCCTCATATGCAACACATTCTATTTATATATTTATTTATTTTTTTATTTATTCAATAAATAAATAACCAAAAAAAGGATCATTTACTATGGAGGGGGTCCCCCCAACCCCCCCTCACCCAACACCCCCTGCCACCCCCCCACACCCCCCCAACCACCCCTCATACTCAACACATCTTATATATATATATTTATTTATTTATACAATAAATTCAAAATTTCGAAAAAATATCGAAAAATGTCGACATTATTGTCTGTCGACATTATTTTCTTCGACATTTATTTTTCGAAATTTTGACTGTCGACATTTTGACTGTCGACATTATGACTGCACACCAAGTCAACGCCTTGCGGACTTATGGACCACCTAAGCAACTTTGGATTCTCTCCCATCATGTTCATTAGCCACTTTAAGGGATTATGGTCAGTTTGCACAGTGAATTGGGTCCCATAGAGGTAGGGCCTCAGCTTCCGTAGGGCCGACACAACAGAGAAACATTCATTCTCCACGGTGGACCATCTGATCTCTCTGTCCTTAAGCTGGCGACTAATGAAGCCAATAGGGTGTTCCTTACCCTTCTCATCTGCTTGCGATAGTACAGCTCCTATCCCAGTGTCAGAGGCATCTGTCTGCACAATAAAAGGTCTTTGGTAATCAGGGGTCCTGAGCACAGGGGCCTGGCACAAGGAGTCTTTTAAGCCACGGAAGGCCTTCTCACACTCTTCAGTCCAAGTTACCTTCTTGGGTTTCTTTGGAGTAGTGAGGCCAGTCAAATGGGCAGCTATGGTGCCATAGTCTGCCATGAAATTTCGGTAGTACCCAGTGAGTCCTAAGAAGGCTCTCACTTGGGTGTGTGTAGTGGGGATAGGCCAGTCTTGCACTGCTTGTACTTTACTGGGTAGAGGCTGTATCCTCCCTCCACCTACTTCATGTCCAAGGTAAACCACTGAGCCTTGTCCAATCTGGCATTTACTGGCCTTTATGGTCAAGTGGGCCTTCTGAAGAGCCTGTAACACAATCCCAAGGTGTTTCACATGGTCTTTCCAGGTGGCACTGAAAACTGCTATATCATCCAGATATGCAAGACAGAATTCGTCCAACCCATTTAACACATGATTCACAAGCCTCTGGAATGTGGCAGGTGCATTCTTCAACCCAAAAGGCATTACCCTGAACTGGTAAAGGCCCTCTGGAGTTGAGAAAGCTGTCTTATCCTTGGCCTGTTCTGCAAGGGCTATTTGCCAATAGCCTGCAGTGGGGTCAAACATGCTGAGGGACTTGGAGGTGCACAAGGTATCCACCAGCTCATCTGTTCTTGGCAAGGGGTGGGCATCTGTCTTGTTGACAGCATTCAGAGCCCTGTAATCCACACAGAACCTCAATTCAGAAGTACCTGCTTTTGGAACCAAAACCACAGGGATGGACCAAGGACTACTAGAGGGTTCAATCACCCCAAGATCCAACATTTTGTTGACCTCTGTCTTAATGTAAGACCGTACTTTGTCTGACATTCTGTATCCCCTACTTTTGGTAGGTACACTGTCTCCTGTGTCTATGTTATGTTTGCACCAAGGTGTCAAACCAGGGGACTGCAAAAAAAGGGTGGAAAATTGCCTAAGCAAACTTCTCACCTCGGCCTGCTGATCAGAAGTCAGGTGAGGGGCCACTCGGACACCCTCAATGGAGTTATCTGAAGGACTGCTTTGGAATAGGTCAGGAAGAGGTTCAGACTGCTCTTCCTCAATATCTGAAGCCAATAGCAGGGCTGCGATTTCAACTCTTGGGATGAAAGCCTTCAGCGTATTTAAATGGAACACTTTTGGAGCCTGTCCATGCCTTCCAAGGTCTACTAAATAGTTGACCTCACCCAGTAACTCCACACTGTGTAAGGGCCAGAGCATTTATCCTGTAAGGCCCTAGGCCTTATGGGATTCATGATCAGGACTTTCTGACCAGGTGTAAAGTTAATGAGGGAAGCCTTCTGGTCATACCAATGTTTCACCAGAGCTTGTCCTGCCTTCAACTTGTCACTAGCCAGACCCATCAGGAGTACCATCCTTTTTCTGAGCCCTAACACATAGTCAACTACGTTGGTAGTAATGGGGGGAGTGGGCATCTCCCATCCCCCCTTGACTATGGCTAAGGGTCCCCGCAGAGGGTGACCAAACAGAAGTTCAAAGGGGCTGAAGCCAACACCCTATTGTCGTACCTCTCTGTAGGCAAACAGTAAGCATGGTAAAAGAAGATCCCATTTTCTTCTTTGAGGTTCTTCCAGAGGCCCAATCATACTTTTCAAGGCCCTGTTAAACCGTTCTACCAGACCATTGGTCTGGGGGTGGTGTGCGGAAGAAAACATATAGGTGACCCCACATTCCTTCCACATAGCCTGCATATACTTTGACATAAAGTTGCTGCCTCTGTCAGACACAACTTCTTTAGGGAAGCCAACCCTAGTAAAGATGCCAAGTAAAGCTTTTGGAACTGACTTGGCAGTCACAGTTTTTAATGGGATGGCCTCAGGATACCTGGTGGCATGGTCGACCAGTACCAGGAAAAACCTATTGCCTGAGGATGTTTGGGGGTCAAGGGGACTGACAATGTCGATCCCTACCCTCTCAAATGGTACCCCCACAACTGGGAGTGGTACCAAGGAGCTTGGATTGTTGAACCACTCTTACCAGATAACTGGCAGGAGGCACAACTCCGGCAGTGACTATCTACTTGCACCCCCATCTCGGGCCAGTAGAAGTGCATGGATAAACTTTGCTTTGTCCTCTTAATACCAAGGTGACCAGCAAGGGGCACTTCATCTGCCAGCTGCAGGAGGAAGGGTTTTACAGCAAGGGGAACCACCAACCTCCTATGGTCTCCTTCTGTAGGCTCACTATACAGGAGCCCACCTTCCCAATAAATCCAATTCTTCCCAGGAGGTTCACCCTCAAGCTGGGAGCAGACCTGTCTCCTTAGGCCTTCCAGAGATGGGCACTCACGTTGGCCTTTACTGAATTCTTCCCTGTCAGGACTACCTTCTACTAACAAATCGTTTAGTTCAGGATGGTCATTTGGGTCAAATACTTCAGGCATCACCACATCCTCGTCAGGTCTGGGTAATTGACCAACTACCTCCACCTCAGTGGTAGGCGAGATAGGGGGAATATTTTCTTTCCCTATTTTCATTTTTTTGACTCCTTTAGCCTTGGGTTTACCCTTTGGCTAGGGCAGGGCAACAGTCTTGGCCAGTTCTGCCCTCGTTTGAGACCTTGTGCAGGGTCTATCAGCAGTATCTCGCACAAGCCGTAGAGCTCTGAGATCATTGCCCAACAAGACATTGCCCAACAAGAATGCTCACTGGAATCCTGACTGCTGTACCATTGATAGTAAGATTTACAGGTATTACTGGGAACATGAGAGGTGGGCCGTCTACCAACTTAGTGGGCATCAGAGTAGCTCTGGCAACTTCCTCTGGGTCTACCAAGGTAGAATCCACTACAGTTCGACTGCACCCACTATCCCTAAGAGCTGGAGTATCTACTCCATTGAACAGCACACTGTCCTTAAAGTAGTGCTTGGTGTTATCTGGAATCCTAGCATAAGCCTCTGAGACTTTAGGCTCCCAGAAACACAGGGAAATGAAAACTACCTCAGATTCTATCCCACTGGGGAAGGGGTCCGAGGAGAAGGATGCTCTGGTAATCTCTTCTTCGTCGTAGGAGGAGAAGGCCAGATTAGCAGAGTGGACCCCCAAGGTTTTGACCTTACATCTGGGATCCCCCTACACATGGTCAGTTGTTCCAAAAGCAAAACAAGATCCATTGGGTCTGTTCACATAGGGAGGATTACTATAACCAGAGTTCTGTTTCGGAGGCTGACCTCCACTACCCTGTGAGTTCTCTTGTGTCTTACCTTATTTTTCTTTTTGTGGCCCTTCTGGGAAGAAGATTTATCAGTTTCCCCACCCTCCTTATCTTTGGACTTTTTCCCTTCCTCCTGCTTACCAGGATGAGTCTTGTCCTTATGGGACACTCGTTGTGACACCCACAAATCTGCTGCAATGGCCAACTTCTTAGGATCTCCTTGGAATCGGCCAAATGCTGCTTAACCTGAGGGGAAGAAGATGCAAAAATATGCTCCAGCATGACAAGACTTATCATACCTTCAAAGGTAGAAACCTTATAACCTTCGACCCAGCCAGTCAATTTTTTTAAGGATTCAGTTACATAAGATACTCAAGTACCACCTTCTTATTTTTATACTCTCTGAATCGTTTTAAGTATTGGGCAGGAGTCTTTCCAAACTTCAAAATGAGAGTTTGCTTCAACATTGCAACATCTGCTCTCTCAACTTTCGACATTGCATAATGGCAATTTTATCAGCATTGTCAACTTGTTGAACTTCACATGCATACTCAAATGTATTCAGCCAGTCCATAATGTAATTCTTTTCCTCATACACACTGAGCAGATCTTTTGGAAACCTTGGATGTCTTTTTGTTTTTCTGCCTGCTCTATCTTTAGTTTGTCCATGTTGAACTCAAGCTCCTTCTGCCTAAACAGCAGCTCTTGTTTCTTGAATTCAAGTATGGCCTCCCCATCAGCACTGGCAGAGGAAACATTAGACATTTCATCCTCCCTGTCCTCATGGTCGCTGTGGATCAGTGCAGTGGTAGAACCATCAGTTCTACCAGTGAGAGCAGCCCACTTCCTTCTGCACTGTCCTCAGAAGCTATAACTCTAAGCTGAGCTTCTTGCCAGTCCATGATTCTCTGGATCATTTCTACTTTTGTGCCTTGCGAGGAAACACCTCCCTCAGCACACATCTTTCTCAATGTGTCAGATTTTGAAGCATTTAAAGTTAGCAAGGTACTTGTTTCCATACTGTTAGATAGGACTACGGCCTTTTGAAAGTTATACTATGACAATTCACTATATGTCCTGGTAGGAATAACTTGAAATGCCTTCGCCCGTGCGCAACACTGGATTCCTTCAGTCCTATCCCACCGCTGTACACCAATTTGTTAAGATGGATTTCTGAACTCTGACCTGGAAGGGCAGAGGTTCAGAAGGCCAGCTTAGTTTCTCGGAACAGGGTAACCTCTGGACAAGCCAGATAAATCAGGGTAGCAATGGCGGTGGTCAAGACTAAGGGCCTCATTACGACCCTGGCGCTAATGGGTTAATGGCGCCGTAAAAGGCTGCGGCGCCGTTAACCCATTAGCGCCTAATTACGAGGTCCCTTTGCGGGACCCGACCTCAACGGCTGGTCTAGACCAGCCGTTAATGTAGGCACCCGCAAAGGGACCTTCGCGGTAAGTATGGTACTGCAATTTGCGGTACCATACTTAGCGCCTTCGCCATTCCCATTATGCCCTATGGGGCAAAAATGGGAATGGGGAAGGGCCATGGGGAAATGGGGAAATACCGCCCAGCCAACCTTGGAATGGGGCGGTATTTCCCCATTTCACCATGGCAGACACGTTACGATACGGGCACCAAACATGGTGCTAATAGCGCCATGGTTTAGCGCCGGTATCGTAATGAGGGCCTAAGTCTCAACAGGGGTGAGGGTGACTGAAAGACCTCAATGAGCACACAGAGCAAGGACACTTACAATTTGCTCCAAACAGGTGTTATATTAAAAATATAGACACATTTATTACAAGGCCTTTGTAACATCGACCATAGCGAAGAATCACAATAATACTGAAGTAAACCAACACATCACAATCAATACAATATATATACAAGACCGAGGGGTCTAAGGAGTTAAGAGCACAAAATATGTAGACCACCTAGATGGGGAGGAAACCAGGAAGTGAAAGTAATCTTTACACCCAGTTCGACATCAGAAATACACCTAACTAAGAGGCAGTCCAAGCCCTACGAAGAGAGGAGCCTTGTACACGCATGCACTTGTGCCAATGGATAAAACAGGGTCTCTTCAAGGGTCTCTGACAGTTCAGGGAGGTGGATGAGGCGATGAAGAACAAGTCCCCCATACTCAAGGCAAGACCTCCACTTGCAGGCAGAGGCAGGGTGAGAGTGCGGGAGGGAGCCGCTATTTCGCAACAGCGGTAGAAAAGAAATGGGCTCCTGTGCGAGGGGCCACCGGTTGGGGTATGGACTACTCACCGGTCCCCGACGCAGGCAGACCCAGACTTCGCCAGTTCAGTTCACATTGCTGGCAGGTTCGGATGCGACAATCAGGACGTCTCGACACCGTGTAGATTCCGTGGTAGCAGGATTCAGGGTCAAGGGGGTCACAAGTGCAGAGAACTTGCACAGGTCGTTGCCACAGCAGAGCAACACGGTAACCGCCTTTACTCCGGTCTGGGCACACTCGTCTCACTTCAGACCTGGTAATGCCAAGTGTACGAAATTCGGTGTGAGGGTGCCGTGGACACAGAGCAAGCAGGATACCAAGTTTTGAGGGCTTCCTCGAAACGGCGGCAGTGACAGGGCAAACATCCTGTGTAAGCTGGTCAGCCCACTGGTTGGCCCAGGGACACTTCCGAAGAGGCTTACTTGCGGGGTTTGATGAAGGTGTCGAGAATAGTTGGTCCCACTATTCCAATGGGTCGAAGCGCCTTCGCAGACCTTCTAGGACAATCAGATGCAGAGGGGTCTCGCAGGACGACAGCGGGCTCAGGGTGCCAAACCTTCCAGCGGGTCACCAGTGGTTCCACGACTCGGCTTCTGGTTGCAGGATACTTGGCTCCTTATCCTTTGTTCGTGTGAACTCAGGAGATCGACATGTTAGTGGTGTTTTCGGCCTCCTTTTATCCAAATTTCCCTTCGTGCCAAAACGGAGAGGACCCAATGGGAGATCTGCTCACAAACACTCACTCCATACGTGGACAAATCACGGACCATGGTGGTCCCAGGCATTCATGACACTCTAGACTCTCTGGCACCCAGGATGTGTATTGGGAACAGACATCCCAGCCCACATCCTGGAGGCACACACACAAGGCATGCAGAAGCCCGCAAAAGCTTTGGGTTTCGTGGGAAAGTGCATGACCAAATAAGGACGTACCCGGGTCGGCTCGACCTGGGGAAGATGAAGGGGCAAGATGGCCAAAGGACAGGACAGGACAAAGAACCTCATGGCATGGCCATTTTGGAGCCAGGCCACCTATTTGTGCCAAACGCGGTAAGCGTGGATAACATGGCAAAAAAAAGGGTTCAAAACCTAAGATAAACAATAGCTGCCACCAGTCCTGTCCGTGACACACCTGCACAGTTCATGATAAGTCCAATGAGAGTTTCTAGGGCCTTTGGAATGACTAGAGACCCAAGGGTGCAGTAAAGTAAGTTCCATTGCACTCTTGTAACATGTTGCACAAAAGCTGCAACACGAGGAAAGGACTAAGGGAAACAAAGTCCCCCAGTACTGACTGTCTTAAGGGCATGTCAGTTTCCCCATAAGAAGTGAGCGAAAGCCCAGAGGAGTGCGGCTGAGGGCTGCGCTTCTCTGGCAAGGTTAGATCAGGGTGTAAAACAGCAGAAAAAAGGTTTGGGGGTTGACACATGGAGGGAAAATTACATTCAAATATGAAATATTTCCTAACAAATACGCACTGCCATCCCCCGCTACTAAAGGTTGTGTCTGTGCTTCACTTCTTGGCCACAGGCACCTACCAGCACACAGTGGGCCAGCTGCATGGCATATCACAACCACTCTTTACACGCATGCTGTCCTAAGTGCTGGATGCCCTCCTTAAGCACGCTAGCACCCACATATCCCTACCACAGACTTACCCCTGTGCAGAACCCGCGGAACAGCCATGAAGAAGAGTACAATCGGGTTCATACCCGTGTCGTGACTGAGCAGACCTTTGGCCTGTTGAAGGCGCGGTTCCGCTGCCTAAGCTGGTCTGGTGGAGCACTTCTTTATAGGCCTGAGAAGGTGGCAAAGATCACCATGGCCTGTGTCATGCTGCACAACATGTGCGTCCGGAAAAATGTACCACTGCCACCTGACATTGACATGCATGCACAGGGTGAGGATAATGAGGATGAAGACGGAGGAGAAGCAGCACCCCTGCCAGTACGTGATTCACAAGATGGCAGTGCTGTATGCCAATCACTGATTGACAAATACTTCCGAACCACAGGGATGTTGATGGATATGTGTCAGTTGTGGGATGTATTTACCCATGCATCCGAGCCATACCTCAAAACTGTGCAGTACTGACATGGAAAACTCATGATGGCCAGAGCTTCCCAGAAAATGCACAGGGAAATGCATGAAGAATAGGCTGCCACTCATTTTTGCCGATGTTATGGGCACAGAAGGACACTGCCTAAAACCACCATTGGACTACCCACACAGTAGTCTGAAACCATTGGGAATGGCAATGCTGATTGCCAAATGCAGCCTAGAATTGTTGGGAATTCATTTTCTTAAATCCCAAAAATGGGTGCAGTACCAGTACTCACCACTATCCAAAAGCCGGCAGTTTAAAACCACCCTGTGTTTCTCTGAAGGGAGGCTCAAACTGTCTATTTTAAACATTGCAACACATCTAAAAACTCACTGGACACCAGCAGACATTTGGTAGAATGGAGTGTTGTGTGCCTACAAAATCTGGGAAATGAAGAGCCCAAAACAATGCTTATAACAAAACTGCTATGGAGTCAGCAGTTTAAGTTGCACTGGATTTAAAGACACTAAAATCGAAATTGTTTAGATTAAATGAGTGAGCTATGTTTGGTGTCACATGCCTTTGTAATTGTTTAAATGTCATAGTTTTGCACTTAGAATCAGCATTCTAGCTGCATGTGTAAAATTGCAAGTTAATTTAAAAAGCAACAAATAACATGACAGTAGCTGAAAGTCTGGCTTAAGGAACTTGATTCTGCCTGGCAACTACCCCCATCAGGAGGGAAACTTGAGTCACCACTGTGTTCCCAGGCCAACCTTCCTTTTGCTGCCCACACTAAGGATATGCCATCTATCTGATAATTGAATTATCTGTGCTCTGCAGGAGAGTGAACAAAGCCCTCTTCACTCAGGCAAAGGTTTTTATTACCGCAGTCGTAAAATGTAGCTTCCTCTTGGCAGGAGCTGGGAGGAGCACTGCCTGTGAGAGCAAGCTGGCTTGGCAGAAACTGGAAAGACTGGTTTCTATATCATGTGACCTTGGAAACCACACCCCTTTGGAGCCAGAACATAACTTTAAAAAGATGAATAACTCATAGAGCGGACATGTGAAAATTTTATAAATGACACCATAATTCTTGTGATTTTTCTGCCCACATTTTAAGAGGTTTTTCGACCCGGTGGCGTGTTCAGGGGGGTGTCAGCGGAAAAGTGGATATAACTCTAAATGTATGCATGTTAAAAATCTGAAACTTCATCAGTTAATGTCCCTACTCCCTGCACACATGTATGTAAAGTTGGGTCAATGTCAGAAATTGCAAAATCAGTTAAAAAGTGAAATATGTGCCATTTCTGAATGCAAGCTCCCAGGAAGAGCAGAGTTTGAACAGGGTATACCTCCTGTAATGCATGATGGGTGCATATGATTTTAAAACAATATGTACCTCTGCAAATATGTATTTGTTTCAAATCTAGATTTGTGTGTAAGTTGACAGGAGGAGTGGACTTTCTGCAGGCTGTAAAATGACATCACTCTGACTCACAGTTCATTCCCCAATCAAATGATAAATGGAAGTTTGACCAATTAGAAGCTGAGAGAGAGGTAGGGTCAGTGATGCTCGAACACACCCACATTCTAAACACATAAAAGCAGACAGACAGGACAGATAGGGACCTTCAAAATCCATCTGCAGCGGGACGCTCTGCCGGAAAAATCCATACTTACCTCCATCAACATCCAGAGATCCAGACTTCAAATTCTTCAATCTATCCAGAACTAAGAGACCAGTCCAGAGAGAAAGCAGTGCTGTACCCAGAGAGACCCAGACCAGCAGAGAGAGCTGACCCAGATCACTGTGAAGTGCAGAGGCCAGACCAGACCAGACCAGAGTCCAGTCTAAAACCCTGACCAGATCCGTGGCGAGGCCCATTTCACTCAAGAATATAGTGTGAGTACCTAGAAAACTGTGCAGAACCAATCTCTTAGTTAAAATAATATAATTCAATCTATTTAACCTAAGTAGAACAGTCTCCTAACTGTCACCTGTCACTTGTAAAGCTGTCACTTGTCATTTTCTAGTCGCAAGCTGCACTTGTCTTTTTGAACTTTAAAATTTCAAATCTGAAAAACGACCTTCACAAAATCGCTCATATCTCCGCAACCGTTTGTGCTAGAGACTTGCAATAACTTTTATCTGAAAGCTTAGAATCGTGGCTTTCCTATGAACTTAGAACCGCATTCCTACCCCTTATAGTTTTACCGCAATCGCGGAACACGCATTCGCGAATTTTACCGCGATTTGCGAATTTCTTCACATGTAAAAACTGCTGCTGCTTGCCTTCCATTTGCCAGAAATTCGTTTAACCTGCTAACTATCCCTGCATCATTGCTAGTGTGAGCCTGGACTAATATTAACTAGATACCACTCACCCTGAACCTCTGAAAGGGAATTAAAAGCGTTTCCAGCATATTTCTCATTCATTGCCAGCACATATCAAAGCAATTTGGGCCTGTGATTTCAAAACTCCTATCTGTTTTCTGTTGTCTAAGCTTGCTGGATTGAACTGATTACATTGATTGCATTTCTGAGAACTGTGTGTTTCCTTCCATTTCCTTGCCTTGCATCAAGGGGGGGGGAGGGAATTGCCAGAGAAAAGTGATTACATTGTTTTGTTGAAATCATATTGAGTGTTTCTATACTGCATTTCATTCATTCAACCTTGCATCCATTTGAACTCTATAAAGCATTTTGTACCACTTTCTTCTTTCGTTCCTATTTACCAGTGTGCTACCTTATCCATTTCATGTCAACTCATTAGTGATTATAAGAAGTGTGCTAGTGCCAGATTCTCCGTTGTTGATCTTTATCATATCAGATTAAGTGTGCTATTCAATTATTAATTTATTATAAAGTATCATATATATATCTATTGTTTAAGTTATCAAATAAACCTTTTAAACTTGCAAAACAGAACTACTTCTTGGCTCAGTGGGGTCAGGGGGATTCCAAGAGAGGGGTGTTATATAGGGGTAGTCATCCAGAACGCATGAACTGGACCTAAAGATATATCAATAAGGGTTTTCATTCAGTATTATAGACTAGGCACTGACTTAGCGGTAGTGTTGAATTGAATCCCCTTACAAATTGGGGGCTCGAGCCGAGACGTTGGGTTAGATTTACCACTTGTGCAGCTTAATACAGTGTGCTAACTGACGGGATACATACATCCGGTCGGATCACCACGCTGCATTACGCTGTGAAGCATTCCTCAAAAGGGACACTCCAAGAAAAGTTCTGTTCTGCAAAAATAAAATACAAACTTCTGTAAGTCAGGACAGAGACCAATCTCTAGAATGACGACCTTAGTAGACATGAAAATAGCCAGAGAGCACCTCTTGCATAAGCTATTTGTGAGAGGTGAATGGACCGAACAGGGCCAGGATGCGTGGTTGCAGGCCATCACACAACAGGTCACTGAAACAGGGTCAGATATATATAGAGATCAGGGTCCCTTACATGTGGCCCTGAGTGAACTATATATGGCTCCTAAAGCCAAAGATGAACACAATAAGATTGCCAGGGTAGCGGCGTATTTATATTTACATATGGGAGCCGTGCAGGACAAATGTGCTGAAGGCCAAGATCTGGCGAGTAGGCAACTGCTGGCATTACAGAAGGTCCAATCTGACCTGGTCTCTTCTGAGCAGAGGCTGCAGAGGAGCCAGGAGTCAGAAAATGACAGCAGACTGTACATCACTAAAATGAAGGAGGATATGGATGTGCTGCAAAAGGAAAAGTCAGAACAGGATACCAGATTTCTGGCCCTGCAGAAGGAGCACCAAGACAGTTTGGACTCCTTACTGCAGAGCCAGAAAAAGCTGGAGCAACAATCAGACTTTAACAGGGCATGCACGGAGCAGGTAGCCACCTTGCAAAGTCATCTAGATAGAGTGAAGGTAGAGAGCAACAAGCTGATCTTGAAAGACCTGAATACCCAGGCAGAGTTTGATGAGGAGCGCCAAAAAGCTGGTGCCCTTCAACGGCAAAGGGACGACCTGGCGGCACAAATGCAGGCTCTTAGTCAGGAAAGAGACGCCTTAGGCCAGGAAGTCTGCCATTTAAAAAGAAAAATGGAAGAAAATCACCTGGCCCACCAGGGACTGGGTGATCTCCAAAAAGAACACCAGAACTTGTTAGAGCACACCAGGAGGGTGGAGGATGCTCTAGCAAGAAAGGAGCAGGCCAATAGGGACACAGCTCAGGAGGTAACCCTCCTGCAGCAAAGACTGGCCCAGTTCTCCAGGACCAACCAGGAAGCACAGAGGGAAAACGAGGCCCTCTGTGAACACAATGATAGGCTCCAACAACAGGTAGCGATGCAGGAGAGACTGATAGAGTCCAGTAAGGCCTTAACTGAAGAACTGAAGGCACAAATGCAGGCTCTTGCATTGCAACAGGGAGCAGGGGCGGATAGAGATGAGGTTCGCTGGGAAAGGGAAACTCCGGAGCATAACCTCAGGAGCCCTAGTACCAGAGGCCCTCATACCTCTCAGTCCCTGGACTCTGCCACCCCCATGTTCCCTGGCGCACATGAGCACAGGGCCACAGGGATGGCAGATTACTATCCAGCTAAGAGTATGGGGCTCATAGGCCAGAACCACTCAGGAATGGAGGGGTGGGCATCCGGGTATGGGCACCCAAGTACAGTACAGTTCAATGGGGAACCCCAGGAGAGTAGGCCCATTAAGGGCATCCTGAAAACCTCTGCCCAGTTAGGTCAGTGGAGGGGGTACCCATCAAATCCTGGCAGCAAGGAGGAATCTGAAGACCCCTCTGAACTGCGCAGGACACAGGAGACCAGGTCCCCACATTCTGCCAGCCATTCCGAGGCTCGCAGAATCCGGGAAAACCTGGAAGAACAGACGGGAACCTCTGGGAGCAGTGCCTCTGAGTCCGAGGAAGAATGGACAAGGGTTACCCGAACCAAAAAGGCCAATAAGGCAAAAAAGGCCCTGCTTAAGGACCCCTTAAAGCAGATTAAGGCGATCAGGAGCGTCATCACGCCTTACCATAAGAACGCTAAGTATTCTGTTTGGGAGCACTTAGAGTTGTTTGAACAAATGATGGAGACTTTCCATATGAAGGACAGCCAAAGCTGTATTCAATATGTAAAGTGGACCTTCTCCCCGGAATACTCCAGTTTCTTTGCGGGGCTGGAGGACCAAAATCATTTAAGATGGTCCACATATAAGGCGGCCATCCTGAAACATTTTTCTGTTCACAGAAATCCTCAAGAGGCTCGCAAGGCAGCCTACAATTTGCAATGTGGGGAGGATCAGGCCCCACAAGAATTTGTGCAGGAGTTAAAGCGTGCTTTTGCACAGACGACAAGAAGGGTGCGCACAGATAGTAGAGAGTTCATAAATACGTTTTTCCATGCCTTGCCCAAATACATCATGACCCAGCTCGTGAGGGATTTTCACGAGAAAAGATCCTTAGATTGGGTCATTGAACAGGCTACCCGGATCTATGAGGTGCAGAAACCGATAGATAGCAAAAGTAATGCCCAGAAAAACCCCAAAGCCAACAGCACCCCTGCTGCTGCCAAGGTGGCAGAGGTAAAGGTTACCCCCGTTTTGGATTTGGAGATGGGGGGGCCTAAAAACCTGCCTGCACCTAATAATGCTAGGCCCAGGAGGTCCTCGGGTCAGTCACAGACAGAGAGCCAAGGAGGCAGCCCCACAAATGGGGTCCCTCGCTCTCCTGATTATGTAAGTCCCCGTTACAAGGGAAATCGACCCATCCTGGGTTATGTGTGGACTCCTCCAGCCCAAGGGGGGGGATCCAGACAAGCACCTAACCCAGGGAACTTCCCTCCAAACTTCCCACAGGAGGGCAGAAATTTACCAAACCCTGGGCAGGACTTTTTCCCCAGATATCCACCCGACTTCCAGCCCCAAAACCATCCATCCTTCTTTCCCCAATTCCCTGAGCCCAGACCACTGAATCCGGGAGAGGGGAGGCCAAGGGTGGAGGGGTACCCAAATCTTCCCAACCCGGGGTATTACCAGAGGAGGGACAGCTACCCTTCCCGGGATCAGCCCAGGGGAGAAAACAGGGCCCCGTATCAGCCTGAGCGGGTTTCCCAGTTAGAGCGCCAGGTTCAAAACATGGCGCGGGACCTGGGTCACATACTGAGGGCTCAGCAGAACCCTCAGATGGGCGTGCCGGCGCAGAACGCACCCAACTCTGGACCTGGTGCTCCAGAACAATGACGGGGGCAGCACCCCGATAACTCACCGGTTCCCAGGGAGGAGGCACAAAGGGAAGGGGGGTGTAAAGCCTTGGAGGAAGCTTCCTTCCTCACTTGTAAACAGCCCCTGGAAACCCAGGAACCGGAAACGAAATCTCTTGCCCCTGAAAGTCTGCCTCCTAAGGAGCAGAGGGGGGGTAGGAGAAACAAAAGACCCAAACAGACTCAGTTTGAGGAGGAGGTACAGATCTTCCAATTTGAGGGAGAGGGATCCTCAGAGGATCCTGGGAAAAGGATCTTCTCCTTCAGAGAGGGGGGAACTCCTCCCAAAGAAAAATGGGGCCCTAGGGATGCAAATCCAGACTGGGGAGATGTGGAGACTGAGCTACCGCCGCCCACCATCTCATCCCAGAACCAACAGCAAGAAAATCCCCTGGTTCAAACCCATCCTGGGGACTGCCTCCAAAAAGGGGGGGGCAGCCCAGAACCGGAACCAGGAGAACCCACAATGGCTCTGATCTCCAGTTGCCAACTTTTTCTTTCAGATTCCCAAGACTCTCCACAGAATTCTGCCCAAATCTCTTCGCTATCGATGTCCAAAACCAGAAAGTTAGCCCACCAGTTGTCCAAAAATGTACATTATCTGTGCCCCCTTGAGGAGAAGGAGGGAAGATATTATGCCCCGGTACAAGTACAGGGGCAGGGTACAATCTCGGCACTGGTGGACACTGGATCTCAAGCTACCCTTCTGTCCAGAAGGGCCTTTGATGAACTGAATGCAGGAAGGGGAGAGAATTACCAAATTCCTCTCACCTCTCTTCCGGGACAACTACAGAACTTTGACGGGAAGGAAATTCCCGTTGAGGGGACTGCAGACTTGGACATTAAAATTGGGCGACACAAGCTGAAACACCCGGTCATAGTTGTGACCCCGGAGGGCACCCCTTGTTTACTAGGGAATGACCTCCTGAGAAGGTTGTCACCCCTAATAGATTGCGTAAACAAGGTCCTCTGGACCCAGACTAGCCGACCAATAAAATTAAAACAGAGTGTTAACCATGTTAGTTTAAACGGCACCTGCCACATGGTTGAACAAAAATCTGACCAAGTAGAATTTCACTTCCAGAACAACCAGATTCCAGACGTGACAGTAATAGCGGTAGGACAACAGACTGGTGATGGGGGGTCCTCTCTATTTCTGAAAATCAACCTTCCTTCCAATTTAAGGTGGTATTCCACGCTGGAAGGAAACACTCTGAGATTCTATACTAATCCACAATCAGAAACTCACACTCCTATAGTCCAGAAAGATGTGAAATCAGCTCAGAGCCTGGCTGATATTCAGCAAATTGAAGAGCAGTTGTTCATCCCTGTTCAGTTAAATGATGGGAAGGACTCTGTTCTCGCTCGAGTGTGTGTGAACAACGGTAAAAGCTTCATCAGCGAAGCCATGTTTCGCCAACTCCCAAAAGATCCAGCCATTCCCACCTTCAAACTGATAGACAAATGGGAAATGGACCTGGAAGCACCTAATTCCAAACATCTCCTGCCAAGCAGGTGTATGCTCAAAATCTCCATTGGCAACAAGAGCATAGTCCACAATTGTTGGGTCGTGCGAGACGTCCCTGCCGCCTTTTACTTAGGCAGTGACATTCTCAATCGCTTTGCCATTAGTTTGGACCTAATAAACTTCAAAGCTTGGTCCCGATTAGCGGATAATCCCATGGGCTTTGATGATCCAGAAAAAGCATTTAGGTCAGCTCAATTACTACCTTATGCAGTTGAAATTCAGATTAAAGAGGAAGTCACCATCCCAGAAAGGACCCGACAATTCTCCCTGGAAGTGAAAGTTAAAAGGGGACAAGAGTTGAAAAACCCTGATGCTTACATACATCTAAATGCTTCTCTCCAACAGCTAGGGTTAGGGGTAAACCCAACACCATTAGTCAACATAGAACATGACACCATTCCAATAGAGGTGGATAACAGCGACTTAAAGAGTATTACTCTAGCCGCAGGCACCATTATTGGAATGGCGGTTGATGACCGACATTTCTCCATTGATCTTAGAAATGAACTGTTAGGACCAATCCCCAAGGACTGTTTTGACAGTGACAGTGATGACAACGCAACACCAGACAGGATTTTTACCCGGCATGGGGGGAACTTCCTGGTGTACACTTCCTGCCCGTATGGTAAGGAAGATGTGACGTGTGACTTCAGGAGGGATGAGGTGATTTTCCAGGTTCATGAAGGCTGCCTTTCCCACCTGAAGCCTCCGGTCCAAATCAGCACTCTGACCAGGGACTTCTCCACCCAGCTGGAGGAGGCCGCTGAAATAGCCAAACCAGAAGTCTTTCCAGGCTTCAGGCAGATGGTGGAAGAGAGAGTCAACCTAGCTGATGCCTGTGGGACTCTGGAACAAAAGCAAAAGTTGAAACAAGTTTTCTTGGATTTCCAAGATCTCTTTGCGGTAGACTCATATGACTGTGGTCGCACTGACATCCACACAACAACAATCCCCACGGACCCTGGCATGACTCCTGTGTTTGTGAAGCAATATCGCTTGCCTCTCGCATCAATGGAGTCCCTTACTGAAATAATTAAGAACCTTGAGTCCCGGGGAATAATCCGTCCAGTCCACAGCACCTTCAATAATCCGGTGCTGGGAATATTGAAGCCAAACGGCCAGTGGAGACTCTGTGCGGACCTTAGGGAGCTCAACAAACGGGTCCATACTTCCCGATGGCCTCTGCCCTACATTGACCAAGGGCTGGCCCAGATCCAGGGGTCACAGGTATTCACTGCAATAGACCTGACCAATGGATACTGGACCGTGCCTGTCAGCAGGGAGGACCAATACAAACTGGCTTTTACCTTTGGGGGCCAGCAGTATACATGGACCCGGACTCCCTTCGGATACCTCAACTCCGGCAATGAATTCAACATTTTTCTACACAAGGCCATGCCCGACTTGGGTGCAAGGGGTAACCTGGCTTATGTAGATGATGTCCTCATCAAAAGTTCATCTGTGGAGGAACACATAGCGGAGATCCGTTATGTTCTGACGCAGTTGAGGGCCGCCGGAGCAAAACTTTCCTTTCAGAAAGCACAGTGGTGTAGAACCCGTGTTAATTTCTTGGGGCATGAGATTACTCCTCAGGGCCTCTGTCCCCAGGAAAAGAAAGTGGAAGCACTTCAGAAACTGAAAGACCCCACAACTCTGCGGGAACTAAGGAGCCTCCTTGGACTGACTAATTACAGCAGAAAGTTCATTGAGGGCTACGCAGAGATCACCAGACCCCTGATTCATCTCCTGAAGGGGGGGGTCAAGTGGGAATGGGTTCCAGAACAAGCCGAAGCAGTAAAACAACTCAAAAGAAGCCTCTCACAAGCGCCCTGCCTAGCTTACCCTGTCAGAAACAAGGAGTTCTTCCTGGAGACGGGGTTCTCTAATACGTGCTTGACGGCAGTATTATATCAAAAGCATGACAAGGTCAATAAAGTAATCTCCTATGCGAGCAAAACTTTATCCTCTGTGGAGGAAAAATTCAACGATTGTGAGAAGGCACTCCTGGCAACGGTGTGGGCATTGAAGAATTACCGCCCGTTTATCCAGGGGGAACACATCATAGTGGAGACTCCACACCAGCCTCTGCAATATCTCCAAAGTGACAGAATCCGGGCCGGAAATGTGAGTAATTCCCGAATTACTTCCTGGATTCTGTCAATGCAAGGCTTTCCTGTGGAGGTCCGATATGGCCAAAACAAGAAGAGTCCCCTCGCGCAAGGTCTGGCTGACTTGCATGATTGTGCCAGAGAAAACTGTCTCGAGGACGAAAGTCTAAAAATAAAGGACAACATGGAGGCATACCTTAATTCCCCACACAAAGTCGGTGAAGAAGACAAGTGTGAGGGAATGCCCACTGTCTATGTGGATGGATGCTCTTACCATGTTGACAACGACGGGGAGAAAGAACTGGTGGCTGGCGTAGGGAATGCATGGGTGAATGAGTCCCCAGAACCCTCCGCTGGATACAAAATTGGTCCCCGAAGTAGTCAGGTGGCAGAATTGATGGCTGTGCATCAGGCCATACTCACTGCTGTCCAGCATCAACTCCACGAACTGGTCATAATCACAGATTCGGATTATGTACGGAACGGGTTCGTGGAGCACCTGGTTAATTGGAAAACCAGAGGCATGTTATGTGCTAACAACAAACCCTTGAAACATGGGAAGTTGATCCAAAACATTGATGATCTGGTCACATCGAATGGGATGACCATCTATTGGAAGAAGATTAAGGGTCATTCCAAAGTAGAGGGACCAGACAAAACTGGAAATGACTTAGCTGATCAGCTGGCCAAAACCGGGGCCATCCAAGGGGATCAAATTGAGATTGAGTCCCTATTGGGGGAAGTCCAGGTCACTGCTATCACTAGGTCCCAGACAAATGCTCACAACGACCTTTCCATTGCACAATGGAGTAAGGAGACCCCTGATGCTGATTTGATTACCGCTCAGAAGGGGGATCCAATAATTGGTAAATTTTACCAGCACCTTGAGGACCCTGAGAACTTTCCCCTGACGGATACCGATTACGTTGGGAAAGAGGACCTAAGAGTGTTGATGAAATGTCCAAAAATGTTCCGGATCCAAGACGGTTTGCTGGTAAGGAAATCCAAAGCTGGCCACGATCAGTGGGTGGTTCCTACCTCATTCCGAAGCCTGATGTTAAGTCACGCCCATGATGCGGCCACCGCCGGTCATAGGGGGTTTCACACAACATTGGAAATCTTAAGAGAGGTTGCATACTGGCCACACATGGGGCAGGACCTCGACCAATACTTGAAGGGGTGTCTTGCGTGTGCACAATTTCAGCCATCATCCCTCACGCACCGGGCGCCTTTACAAAAGAGGGGAATGACACTGCCATGGTCAGATTTACAAATCGACTTTGTAGGCCCTGTGATTCACTCGGCTAGGGGGAATAAGTACATGTTGACTGTGACATGCTTGTTTACCAAGTGGGTGGAATGTCTCCCAGCCCCAAATTACAAGGCAGAAACTGCAGCTGCCTTGATGATTAACCACATCTTTTCCCGTTTTGGTCTACCTCAAAGGATTGAGTCAGACAGAGGTAGCCACTTCACCAGTGAAGTAATGACAAAGATGTGGGAGATACTGGGGGTCAAGAGAAAGCTGCATATTGCTTATAGACCAGCTTCTTCTGGGGCAGTAGAGAGATATAACCGGACAATTGTGAGCATATTAAAGAAGTTTGTGGCAGATTCTGGGCCAAGTTGGGATATCCGATTACCTCTGGTCCTAATGGCTATCAGATCTACCCCTTCATCTGCAACCAAAATGTCACCATTTGAGTTGATGACTGGGCGCAAGATGGTGCTTCCTCAGCATTTGCTCTACAGGACCCAAGAGCAGACACTGATAAATGCCTCCACTACTCATGAGTATGTAGAGAATTTAAGGAAACACCTCCAACATGCTTTTGCTTATGCTCAGCGGAATCTAGAAAGATCAGCTGATAGCATGAAGACCCACTATGACCTGAAAACTTCCAGGAAGGAATATCAGGTGGGGGACCGGGTCTATCTATACAACTTCCAAAGGAACCAGGCCAAGCAGCGCAAATTTTTGCCTACATGGAAAGGACCCTTGAGATCGTCGATAAGATCTCCCCTGTGGCCTACAAAATCCACATCCCCAAAGGTCCTTTGGCAGAGGGGGAAGACAAGTGGGTCCACATAAACCAGTTGAAATGTTGCCATCCCAGGCACACTCTGCAACAACTGGAGGAACCCTCTGGAATCCTAGCGGGTACTGTATCAGACTAATTCAGTTCCAATCATAAAACATACCACATCTAGTCTCTAAAATATTGTGATTTGCATGAAACTGTCTCTTAGTTATACTGTTTTTTTTTTATCAAAGTAAGAATGTAATGTTTCGTCATGATGAAATGCATATGCTGTCCCACCATCTCAACAGTGGTGGAAAAACGTCTATGAGTAGGTATTGCCGCTCTTCCTTTGTCGTCCTAGGAGAAAGAAGACCTTGAGACTGGCCAAGGAGGATGATCCGGAGACCGGGAACGAAGATCCAATGGGCCCAGTGGACCGCCCAATACTCCCATCAGGACTGGCGAGGAGAACCGATCGATCAGTACCGGATGGAGAAGAAGATGATGAACTGTGCCATCTATTGGAAGAAGATGAGGAAACATCCCAGGTCTTGCGAGTTCCATTCGTGAAATAGAATGGCCATCGCAAGAGGGGGGCTTGTGGGATGTATTTACCCATGCATCCGAGCCATACCTCAAAACTGTGCAGTACTGACATGGAAAACTCATGATGGCCAGAGCTTCCCAGAAAATGCACAGGGAAATGCATGAAGAATAGGCTGCCACTCATTTTTGCCGATGTTATGGGCACAGAAGGACACTGCCTAAAACCACCATTGGACTACCCACACAGTAGTCTGAAACCATTGGGAATGACAATGCTGATTGCCAAATGCAACCTAGAATTGTTGGGAATTCATTTTCTTAAATCCCAAAAATGGGTGCAGTACCAGTACTCACCACTATCCAAAAGCCAGCAGTTTAAAACCCCCCTGTGTTTCTCTGAAGGCAGGCTCAAACTGTCTATTTTAAACATTGCAACACATCTAAAAACTCACTGGACACCAGCAGACATTTGGTAGAATGGAGTGTTGTGTGCCTACAAAATCTGGGAAATGAAGAGCCCAAAACAATGCTTATAACAAAACTGCTATGGAGTCAGCAGTTTAAGTTGCACTGGATTTAAAGACACTAAAATCGAAATTGTTTAGATTAAATGAGTGAGCTATGTTTGGTGTCACATGCCTTTGTAATTGTTTAAATGTCATAGTTTTGCACTTAGAATCAGCATTCTAGCTGCATGTGTAAAATTGCAAGTTAATTTAAAAAGCAACAAATAACATGACAGTAGCTGAAAGTCTGGCGTAAGGAACTTGATTCTGCCTGGCAACTACCCCCATCAGGAGGGAAACTTGAGTCACCACTGTGTTCCCAGGCCAACCTTCCTTTTGCTGCCCACACTAAGGATATGCCATCTATCTGATAATTGAATTATCTGTGCTCTGCAGGAGAGTGAACAAAGCCCTCTTCACTCAGGCAAAGGTTTTTATTACCGCAGTCGTAAAATGTAGCTTCCTCTTGGCAGGAGCTGGGAGGAGCACTGCCTGTGAGAGCAAGCTGGCTTGGCAGAAACTGGAAAGACTGGTTTCTATACCATGTGACCTTGGAAACCACACCCCTTTGGAGCCAGAACATAACTTTAAAAAGATGAATAACTCATAGAGCGGACATGTGAAAATTTTATAAATGACACCATAATTCTTGTGATTTTTCTGCCCACATTTTAAGAGGTTTTTCGACCCGGTGGCGTGTTCAGGGGGGTGTCAGCGGAAAAGTGGATATAACTCTAAATGTATGCATGTTAAAAATCTGAAACTTCATCAGTTAATGTCCCTACTCCCTGCACACATGTATGTAAAGTTGGGTCAATGTCAGAAATTGCAAAATCAGTTAAAAAGTGAAATATGTGCCATTTCTGAATGCAAGCTCCCAGGAAGAGCAGAGTTTGAACAGGGTATACCTCCTGTAATGCATGATGGGTGCATATGATTTTAAAACAATATGTACCTCTGCAAATATGTATTTGTTTCAAATCTAGATTTGTGTGTAAGTTGACAGGAGGAGTGGACTTTCTGCAGGCTGTAAAATGACATCACTCTGACTCACAGTTCATTCCCCAATCAAATGATAAATGGAAGTTTGACCAATTAGAAGCTGAGAGAGAGGTAGGGTCAGTGATGCTCGAACACACCCACATTCTAAACACATAAAAGCAGACAGACAGGACAGATAGGGACCTTCAAAATCCATCTGCAGCGGGACGCTCTGCCGGAAAAATCCATACTTACCTCCATCAACATCCAGAGATCCAGACTTCAAATTCTTCAATCTATCCAGAACTAAGAGACCAGACCAGAGAGAAAGCAGTGCTGTACCCAGAGAGACCCAGACCAGCAGAGAGAGCTGACCCAGATCTCTGTGAAGTGCAGAGGCCAGACCAGACCAGACCAGAGTCCAGTCTAAAACCCTGACCAGATCCGTGGCGAGGCCCATTTCACTCAAGAATATAGTGTGAGTACCTAGAAAACTGTGCAGAACCAATCTCTTAGTTAAAATAATATAATTCAATCTATTTAACCTAAGTAGAACAGTCTCCTAACTGTCACCTGTCACTTGTAAAGCTGTCACTTGTCATTTTCTAGTCGCAAGCTGCACTTGTCTTTTTGAACTTTAAAATTTCAAATCTGAAAAACGACCTTCACAAAATCGCTCATATCTCCGCAACCGTTTGTGCTGGACTTGCAATAACTTTTATCTGAAAGCTTAGAATCGTGGCTTTCCTATGAACTTAGAACCGCATTCCTACCCCTTATAGTTTTACCGCAATCGCGGAACACGCATTCGCGAATTTTACCGCGATTTGCGAATTTCTTCACATGTAAAAACTGCTGCTGCTTGCCTTCCATTTGCCAGAAATTCGTTTAACCTGCTAACTATCCCTGCATCATTGCTAGTGTGAGCCTGGACTAATATTAACTAGATACCACTCACCCTGAACCTCTGAAAGGGAATTAAAAGCGTTTCCAGCATATTTCTCATTCATTGCCAGCACATATCAAAGCAATTTGGGCCTGTGATTTCAAAACTCCTATCTGTTTTCTGTTGTCTAAGCTTGCTGGATTGAACTGATTACATTGATTGCATTTCTGAGAACTGTGTGTTTCCTTCCATTTCCTTGCCTTGCATCAAGGGGGGGGGAGGGAATTGCCAGAGAAAAGTGATTACATTGTTTTGTTGAAATCATATTGAGTGTTTCTATACTGCATTTCATTCATTCAACCTTGCATCCATTTGAACTCTATAAAGCATTTTGTACCACTTTCTTCTTTCGTTCCTATTTACCAGTGTGCTACCTTATCCATTTCATGTCAACTCATTAGTGATTATAAGAAGTGTGCTAGTGCCAGATTCTCCGTTGTTGATCTTTATCATATCAGATTAAGTGTGCTATTCAATTATTAATTTATTATAAAGTATCATATATATATCTATTGTTTAAGTTATCAAATAAACCTTTTAAACTTGCAAAACAGAACTACTTCTTGGCTCAGTGGGGTCAGGGGGATTCCAAGAGAGGGGTGTTATATAGGGGTAGTCATCCAGAACGCATGAACTGGACCTAAAGATATATCAATAAGGGTTTTCATTCAGTATTATAGACTAGGCACTGACTTAGCGGTAGTGTTGAATTGAATCCCCTTACACAGTGCTACACCGAGCACTCGGTCCATGATGTGGACATGCACACAGGGTATGTGGGGAGTTGGGCACTGTGCACTGTCATGAATAAAATGAATACACACAAAATGAACAATGTTCTGGCATTAAATAGTTTTTTACACAACGGGTGTATTCATGTAAACTACAGAAAAGTGCCTCCCCCCTCACCCCCCAACACACCAAAACTCCCCATACCCCCCAATGAACTCCCCATACCCCCAATGAACACCCCTTATTCACCTATACACCACGGACACCCTCTCCCTCACTCCCATTGTTGGCCCACACTATTTTCGTGCTTTCTTTGTGTCCGGGCGCAGCATTTCTGACTGACTCGCACTCTGCCTTGTCAGTCGCACATGGCTGGAGGGTGCCGGGGATGCGTGTGTGGTGGATGGGGTGGATGCCGTAGTGATTGGCACAGCTGGCGCCGGTTGTTGCTGCTGCATGTGTTGCAGTATTGCGGTCAGGACCTGCATGACGGCCCCCAGACTGTCACGCATCATGACCGCAGAGGCATTTATGGCGGCAGTGTTCCCTGCAATGGCCTGCGCAATCTCTATCATTGTGTCCTCTCCTTCAGCCACATATTGGCGAACACGTTCCAGCATGGAGTCCTGCCTTGCCTCCACCCTTGATAGCCGTGCCTCAAAGTCAGTGCGAGCAGCAGAGGTTGACAGTGCTGTGGCTGGGCGTGCAATTGCAGGGCTGGCCTTGGGGGTGGTGCTGAGGTCGGAACTGTGCAGTGCAGGATCCACAATGGGGCTGGCGAGTGTGGCCTGAGTGTGGGGTTGGGCGGTGGATGGGGGGCTTGGGGTGTGTAGACATGATAGATGGATTAAGCTTTATTGGTCCACGTACTCCTCCGCTCCTATGTTAGTGTCGCTCAGTGGGGCTGTGGCTGCTGCCTCCCCTACGGAACTTGTTCCAGCAGAATGGGTGCCACTGGCCTCCCCTTCCGCTGTTGTTGCCAGCTCTGTGGTTCCAGTCACATCCGTAGCTGTGGGGCCCTCATGTGCCAGCATGGCCTGTGAACTCACCCTGGCTTGTGGTGTGGGACGCGAGGCTGCCCCGGAAGTGGTTTTGCCAGTGGCAGGTGGTTTGGCCCGGGACGTGGATGGCTTGTGGCTGGGTATTGACTGCCATCTTCTCCATCGGTGCCTGGGGGGGAGAAGAGATGCAGGGCATCAGTGATGGTATTACATGCCAGATGCA
This sequence comes from Ambystoma mexicanum, assembly GCF_040938575.1. Lineage (NCBI taxonomy): Eukaryota > Metazoa > Chordata > Amphibia > Caudata > Ambystomatidae > Ambystoma > Ambystoma mexicanum. The sequence continues at coordinate 88,299,885 of NC_090931.1, read as the reverse complement.
TTAGATGGTGCTGTGGAGATTTTCATTTATCATGCATTCATATCTTACAGGTGTGTCACACAGGATAGTTTGAAGTGGGGCATTTTGGCATTAGCCGTGACGTCTCAATTCGGAAATGCTACATGCCAGGTGGCATGCCGTTGTATTGGGGTTTGTGTGATGTATGACATGGGAATGGTCCCTGTGTGTTGGCTGTCTGTTGGTAATGGGATTGGCACTCAGCATGCATTTCAGTGTGGCAGGGTTTGGGCCTCCATCTGGACATGGATATGTTGATGTGTGTGTGTTGGGACATGCATTACCTTGACTAGACTCTATTCCAGATCACTTGTGCTGCGTCATGGTTTGCCCTACTGGGGTCTGCAGGGTCACTCACCTCCATCTCCAGATGTTGCGCCACCCGTCTCCATCTCCTCGAAGCTCTCCATAGACTCCATCTGGATGGTAGCACTGCATGTCTCCTCCCAGCGCATTAGTTTGATCGGAGAGTGGGCACCCCCGCCTGTGGCCATGGCCTCCCTCCGATTGCTGGCCAGGATGTTGTGGACCCTAAGGCGGAGGTCATCACACCTTGTGGTCTACCTCCTCCCATAACTCCTTCTTCCTCTGCTGCGCCTCCCTTTTGAGGTTATGGGTGTTAATCTCATTAGCATGGGCAGCAGGGTGTCCGCCAACATGTTGAGTTCCTCATCAGAGAAACACTTCTTGCGCAGGCATGGTTTGGATTTTCGGGTTGCCTTAGATATGTTGTTTTGAAAGGCCCTGGTCTCTCCTGTGCAACACTGGTGGTTTGGGAGGATTGCAATGGATTGTGTTTTTAAAGATGGCCGCCCGCGCATTTCCCGTTCCGACGCAATGACATTACTTCCGGGTCCGGTATTACGAGCCCGGTATTAGCATGATGTTATTACCGGGTCGGTATTAAGGGGTGCCTCCTAGGCGGAGGCGGTATCGGCGGGTCCTGTGATGCCTCTATCGGGGGGTTAATGGGCCCGTAGTGAGATTCTCGTAATGAGGCCCATAGTCTCGCCATATTTCTAGCACAAACCGCATAATGGGCCCTAATGGCATAGGATCTCACTATAACTCTAGCACCAGCAAATTGAATGTGTTCAGATGGTGTAGGATCTCACCATAACTTTAGCAATATCAGTGTAATGGGCTCTGAAGGCATCAGATCTCACCATAACTCTAGCACCAGCAGTATTATGTGATCTGATGACATAGACTGTCATCATAACTCTAGCACCAGCAGTATAATGTGCTCTGATTGCATAGGATCTCACCATAACTCTAGCACCAGCAGTATAATGAGCTTGGATGGTCTAGTATCCCACAATTCCTCTAGCATCAGCAGCACAGTTGGCTATAATGCCATAGGCTCTCATCACAACTCAAGCAACAGCAATATAATATGTTTGGATGGTGTAGGATTCCAACATGCCTCTAGCACCAGCAGTTAATGTTTTCTGATGAAATATACTCATCACAACCCTAGAAACTGAGGTACAATGTGCTCTGATGGCAGTGGCTCTCACCATAACTGTAAAACCAGAGGTTTAATGTGCTCTGATGGCATGGGAACTCACCATAACTCTAGCACCAGCAGTATAATGTGCTCTTGACCATATGATATCACCATAACTCTAGAACCCACAGTATAATGTGTTTGGATGGTGTAGGATCACACCATACCTCTAGCAATATCAGTGTAATGGGCTCTGATGGTATAGGATCCAACCATAACACTAACACCAGCTGTGTAATGTGCTCTAATGGCATAGCAACATCACTATAACGCTAGCACCAGCAGTATAATGTGCTTCAATGACATAGGATCTCATCATAACTCCAGCACCAGCAGTATAATATTTTCAGATGGCATAACATCACACATAAAGCAAGCACCAGTAGTATCATGTTGTCTGATGGCATAAGATCTGATGACATAGACTCTCAACACACATCCAGCAAACAGAGGTACAATGTGCTCTGATGGCAGGCGTTCTTACCACAACTGTAACAGCAGAAGGTTAATGTGCTCTGATGACATGGGACCTCACCATAACTCTAGCACTAGCAATAATATGTGTTCAGATGGTGTAGGATCTCACCATACCTTTAGCAGCAGCAGAAAAATGTGTTCTGATGATATCATCTCTATCCATACATTTACCACTAGCAGTGTAATGGGCTCTGGTGGCATTGGATCTCACCATACCACCAGCACACGCAGTGTAATGTGCTTGGATGGCATAGGATCACACATAACTCCAGAGCCATTAGTATCATTATCTCTGATGGTATAAGATATCACCATAACCCTAGCACCAGATCCCACCATATCCCTAGCACTAGCAGTATAATGTGCTCTGATGGCATAGTATCTCACCATAATTGTAGCACCAGCAGCATAATGTGCTCTGATGTCCTAGGATCTCACCATAACTCTTGCACCAGCATTATGATGTGTTCTGATGATATCATCTCTATTCATACTCTAGCACATGCAGTTTAATGTGCTCTGATGGCATTGGATCTCACTATAATGCTAGCACCAGCAGTATAATATGCTTGGATGGCATAGGATCACCATAACCCTAGCACCAGTAGTATAATCTTCTCTGATGCCATAAGATCTCACCCTAACCCTAGCACCAGCAGTACAATGTGCTCTGATGGTGTAAGATCCCACATGCCTCCAGCACCAGCGGATTAATGTGCTCTGATGTTATGGACTCTCATCACAACTCTAGCGACTGAGGTACAATGTGCTCTGATGTCAGGTGATCTCACCATAACTGTTGCACCAGGAGTATAATGTGCTCTGGCGGCATGGGATATCACCACAACTCCAGCACCAGCAGTATAATGTGCTCTGATGGCATAGGATGGCATAGGATATCACCATAAATCTATCAAAAGCGGTATAATGTGCCTGATCGTGTAGCATCTCACCATAACTTTAGCGGCAGCAGTATTATGTGATCTGATGATATCATCTTTATCCATAACTCTAGCACTAGCAGTGTAATAAACCGGATGGCATAGGATCTCACCATAACTCTAGTACCAGCAGCATAATGTGCTCCGATGATTTAGACTCTCATCACAACTCTTGTACCAGAGGAGAAATGTGTTCTGATGGCAGGGGATCACATCAGAATAAAACCAGCAGTATAATCTGCTGTGACGGCACATGACCTCACCATAACGGTAGCAACAGCAGTATAATGTCCTCTGGTGGCATACGATCACTCATAACTCTAGCACCATCAGTATAATTGTACTCTGATTGCATAGGATCTCACCATAACTCTAGCACCAGCACTATACCGTGCTCTGATGATATATATGCTCATCAAAACTCTACCCATAGAGGTAAAATGTGTTCTGATATCAGGTGATCTCACCATAATTGTTGCACCAGGAGTATAATGTGCTCTGAAGGCATGGGATATCACCACAACTCTAGCATCAGCAGTATAATGTGATGTGATGGCATAGGAAATCACCATGAATCTAGCACCAGCAGTATAATGTGCTTGATGGTTACGGATCTCATCATAACTCTAGCACCAGCAGTATAATGTGTTCTGATGAAATAGACTCTCATCACAACTCCAGCAAACTGAGGAATAATGTGCTCTAATGGCATAGGACCTCACCATAACTCTAGCACCAGCAGCATAATGAGCTCTGTTTGTATAGGATATCACTATAACTCTAGCACCAGCAATAAAATGTGTTCAGATGGTGTAGGATCTCACCATAACTTTAGCAATATCAGTGTAATGGCTCTGGTACCATAGATCTCACCATACAACGGTGTGGGAGCGAGGGGTCGCTAGGGCCCCCTGCCCCCCCATGCATTCAGTATAACTTGGACCATGTGCCTCCCAAAGGTGGGGGACGATTTCATCGCCCCTATGTTAATATCAGCCTTATGCTGGTTTTAGCGTAGATCGGGCTGTTGGGCAGGACATGTGGCATCCATTTTGTGCACCCTCGACTCCATCTTTGGACTATTTGACTAGGCCTCACTGCGATAATAAAAGGCTTCTCTCCTCTTTGCAGCGCTGCGCACATCGCGCTCTTAGCCCCCACATTTCTTCTCTTCTTCTGAAAGCTTTGCAGCTCCATTCTCACGCTCACGCCGGAGGTCATTGCATCAAAACAAATGTAACATCTCGCCCTTCCTCTGAGATCACTGTCCCGTGTGTGAACCAGCTCGAGCCAGGCCTCATAGCTCATCCATCTCCACAAACCTGCCCGTGCCCCCTCACCCTCGCTGTTGGAAAATTACTGCCAGTATAACCCTGTGTCCCTGCAAGTTATTCTCTTGATGTACCAGATATGTGACCCTGCCATGAGGCCCACCTCAGCTTGCCCTGGCTAAAACCAGACCTCTGTTAAAATATATTATCTCATGCAACTAACAAACGTCAGCTCGCCCCCAGCCACTTTGATAAGTACAGACCCGCCCCATAGTTAATGTTATTGCGCTAACCAAGACCCTTAACCTGGTGCCACATAAAAGAATTAATATGTGATAGTGTGATTAGACAAACACAATTTATAGGTTCATAATGATTTACTCAAAGTGCAACGACCTGACCCTCACCCCGCCCGGACACAGGCAGATGGATCTCATGACGCTCGCCCTCCCGCCAACTGAACAACCAATCCAGAGGGAGCAGCACCTACATCGCCATACGTGCCTTTTTCTGTCTACCAATCATGCATTATTGTAGTAGCCTGTTAGTTGCATCATCTATGACGCTATTTTCCTTTATAATTGTCTGTAATTGTAATGTTTGCCAGAGCACTCTCAGGCAGCAAAGTTCTCTGGATGCCAATTTTTCGATAAACAATCTAAACACTCGCAACCTGTTCTCTTAGTCTCATTCCCCGCTGGGGTGTGTCATATTTTATTATATTGCACGTAGTAAGCCAGGGATGAGTCTTTACATATGGTAACCCCCACAACGGATTTGGGACAGGTGCCCCGAGGCCCCGTGCCGTGCGGCGAGATCCGGGACCCCCCCCAGCAAAACCATTGCCTCTGCGGTCGACCAGCCCGTACGCACAACGAGAAGTGTCCAAGGGTTCCCGTTTAATCGAATACCCAACTGAAAAGCTGCTTGCCGAGGCGGGCCATGGCTTGGTTGGTGTGCGGACCAGATTGTAGATAGACCGTGAATGGTCGCTCTCTGACCACCCGACTGAACATGTGAGTACCAGTTGCAAACGTTTCTGAGGGATAAAGGAGGGGTTGGGAGAAGGGGAGCAGATAGAGGGGATAAGATAAAAGTTAGGGCCTGTGTGAATGATACTGAGGCTTTTCTGATCTATCCTTTATGTGGCCATTAGGTTTTGTGGAGATAAAAAGAGGTAAAAGAAGTGTAAGGGATCCTAGCCCGAACGGGGTAGAAGGCGGCGCCGCGTAGCATTGTCTCGTCCAGTGCAGGTAAATAAGTGAAGATAAAGAGAAAATAGTAGGAGTCTCATATATTTAGCAGGCTCGGAATAGTAATTTAGAACATTCTTTTTCCGTGTGAGCAGAATTCTTGGTGAGGTAGCCTAAGGGGAGTAAGAGGTGGGGAGTGCGTGAGAAAGCAAGAGCTAGGGGTAATCAACTGAAGTAATTTAAAGGGGAAGCTAAGCGTGCATAGTTCATGTTATATGTTATATGTTACATGTTTTATGTTTGTGCATGTACCAATGCGTTACATGATTGTCCGGTCAGTAAGTAATGTATGTGCCCTTAAAATGAAAAGAATTTGAGGTTGATCAAGAAAATTGGTAATGCATGTGCAAGTAAATGAGAAATGTTTGGATACTGGCATCTAATGAATATTTAGAGTTAAAATAATACACGGTTCCAGCAAAAAAGGTGTAAGTGAAAAGGTTGTTGAAAGCAATACCAAGAGGACAAGAGCAAGAATGGCAATCGGGTGAGTTTCTGTTCCATTTAAATGGTAAACCTGTAAGAATAATAAGGCCAACAACCTCAGATAGCCAGAGAGGTGAAGGGCAAGAAGGAAGGGACCAAGAGGAGGAGGTAGAGGAGGTATGGAGTGATTTAGATGAATATGAAGAGGGAGCGGCATCCGCAGGGTCTCTGCTGCCAGTGTTCTTCGATCAAGAAGATGAACGGGCCGCACCAAGAGGGCAAGGGAGGCTAAGGCAGAGGACTGGGAATGTGCTGGTAAGTAAGATAAAGAAGGGAATGGTAAGTAAGAAAGGAGGAAAACACAAGGTACAAATGGCGCTCATACATAAGGGAGCAGGGAGGCCTCACTACATACCGTGGGCCCAAATGGACAAGAATAACTTGTTGAAGCTTCTCCCCCCTTTTTCGGGTGGGGCAGAGAAATGGATACATGCATTTGAAAAGAACACAGCAGTAGTTCCACTAGCGATAGGGGATGTGAAAAGTTTGCTGGTGTCTGCTGTTGGTGATCAAGCAGACGCAGTGTGGGTGAAGGCTGTCTGTTGGTAATGGGATTGGCACTCAGCATGCATTTCAGTGTGGCAGGTTTTGGGCCTCCATCTGGACATGGATATGTTGATGTGTGTGTGTTGGGACATGCATTGCCTTGCCTAGGTTCTATTCCAGATCACTTGTGCTGCGTCATGGTTTGCCCTACTGGGGTCTGCAGGGTCACTCTCCTCCATCTCCAGATGTTTCGGCACCCGTCTCCATCTCCCCGAAGCCCTCCATAGACTCCATCTGGATGGTAGCACTGCATGTCTCCTCCCAGCGCATTAGTTTGATCGGAGAGTGGGCACCCCCGCCTGTGGCCATAGCCTCCCTCCGATTGCTGGCCAGGATGTTGCAAACCCTAAGGCGGAGGTCATCCCACCTTTTCTTGCAGTCTTTGACTGTCCATGGGGTGGTGCCGACTGCAGACACCTTGTGGTCTACCTCCTCCCATATCTCCTTCTTCCTCTGCTGCGCCTCCCTTTTGAGGTTATGTGTGTTAATCTCATCAGCATGGGCAGCAAGCATGTCCGCCAACATGTTAAGTTCCTCATCAGAGAAACGCTTCTTGCGCAGGCGTGGGTTGGATTTTCGGGTTGCCTTAGATATGTTGTTTTGAAAGGCCGTGGTCTCTCCTGTGCAACACTGGTGGTTTGGGAGAATTGCAATGGATTGTGTTTTTAAAGATGGCCACCGGCGCATTTCCCGTTCCGACGCGATGACGTTACTTCCGGGTCCGGTATTGCAAGCCTGGTATTAGCATGATGTTATTACCGGGTTGGTATTAAGGGGTGCCTCCAAGGCGGAGGCGGTATCGGCGGGTCCTGTGATGCCTCTATCGGGGGGTTGGAGGGCCTTTAGCGGCATGGCGGTATGGCCATTACCGGCATAGGGGTTCACGTGTGCTCGCGCACTCGTAATCAGCCGCTATTAGCGGCGTCAAACGAGCACGGACCCGCTACTTACTCCATGCCGTTAATGGGCACGTTTTTAGCGGGATTCTCATAATGAGGCCCATAGGCTCACCATAGTTCTAGCACAAACCGTATAATGGGCCCTGATGGCATAGGATCTCACCATAACTCAAGCACCAGCAGTATAATGTGCTCTAATGGCATAGGATCTCACTATAACTCTAGCACCAGCAAATTGAATGTGTTCAGATGGTGTAAGATCTCACCATAACTTTAGTAATATCAGTGTAATGGGCTCTGAAGGCATAGGATCTCACCATAACTCTAGCACCAGCAGTATAATGGTTCTGATTGCATAGGATCTCACCATAACTCTAGCACCAGTAGTATAATGAGCTTGGATGGTCTAGTATCCCACAAAGCCTCTAGCACCAGCAGCACAATTGGCTATAATACCATAGGCTCTCATCACAACTCGAGCAACAGCAATATAATATGTTTGGATGGTGTAGGATTCCAACATGCCTCTAGCACCAGCAGTTAATGTTCTCTGATGAAATATATTCATCGCAACCCTAGAAACGGAGGTACAATGTGCTCTGATGGCAGTGGCTCTCACCATAACTGTAGAACCATAGGTTTAATGTGCTCTGATGGCATGGGACCTCACCATAACTCTAGCACCAGCAGTATAATGTGCTCTTGACCATATGATATCACCATAACTCTAGCACCCGCAGGATAATGTGTTTGGATGGTGTAGGATCACACCATACCTCTAGCAATATCAGTGTAATGGGCTCTGATGGTATAGGATCCAACCATAATACTAGCACCAGCTGTGTAATTTGTTCTGATGGCATAGCAACATCACTATAACGCTAGCACCAGCAGTATAATGTGCTTCGATGACATAGGATCTCATCATACCGCCAGCACCAGCAGTATAATATTTTCAGATGGCATAACGTCACACATAAAGCAAGCACCCGTAGTATCATGTTGTGTGACGGCATAAGATCTGATGACATAGACTTTCATCACACATCCAGCAAATGGAGGTACAATGTGCTCTGATGGCAGGCGTTCTTACCACAACTGTAACAGCAGAAGGTTAATGTGCTCTGATGACATGGGACCTCACCATAACTCTAGAACTAGAATAATAGGTGTTAAGATGGTGTAGGATCTCACCATACCTTTAGCAGCAGCAGAATAATGTGTTCTGATGATATCACCTCTATCCATACATTTACCACTAGCAGTGTAATGGGCTCTGGTGGCATTGGATCTCACCATACCACCAGCACACGCAGTGTAATGTGCTTGGATGGCATAGGATCACACATAACTCCAGAGCCATTAGTATCATTATCTCTGATGGTATAAGATATCACCATAACCCTAGCACCAGCAGTATAATCTTCTCTGATGCCATAAAATCCCACCATATCCCTAGCACCAGCAGTATAATGTGCTCTGATGGCATAATATCTCACCATAACTCTAGCACCAGCAGCATAATGTGCTCTGATATCCTAGGATCTCACCATAACTCTTGCACCAGAAGTATGATGTGTTCTGATGATATCATCTCTATCCATAACACTAGCACTAGCAGTGTGTTGTTCTCTGATAGCATTGGATCTCACTGTAATGCTAGCACCAGCAGTATAATGGCATAGGATGGCATAGGATCACCATAACCCTAGCACCAGTAGTATAATCTTTTCTGATGCCGTAAGATCTCAACCTAACCCCAGCACCAGCAGTACAATGTGCTCTGATGATGTAAGATCCCACATGCCTCAAGCACCAGCGGATTAATGTGCTCTGATGGTATGGACAACTCATCACAACTCTAGCGACTGAAGTACAATGTGCTCTGATGTCAGGTGATCTCACCATAACTGTTGCACCAGGAATATAATGTGCTCTGGCGGCATGGGATATCACCACAACTCTAGCACCAGCTGTATAATGTGCTTTGATGGCATAGGATATCACCATAAATCTATCAAAGTGGTATAATGTGCTTGATCGTGTAGCATCTCACCATAACTTTAGCGGCAGCAGTATTATGTGTTCTGATGATATTTCCTTTATCCATAACTCTAGCACGAGCAGTGTAATAATGCTGACGGCATAGGATCTCACCATAACTCTAGTACCAGCAGCACAATGTGCTCTGATGATTTAAACTCTCATCACAACTCTTGCTCCAGAGGAGAAAGGTGTTCTGATTGCAGGGGATCACTTCAGAATAAAACCAGCAGTATAATCTGCTGTGACGGCACATGACCTCACCATAACTGTAGCAGCAGCAGTATAATGTCCTCTGGTGGCATACAATCACTCATAACTCTAGCACCATCAGTATAATGTACTCTGATTACATAGGATCTCACCATAACTCTAGAACGAGCACTATACCGTGCTCTGATGATATATATGCTCATCACAACTCTACCAATAGAGGTAAAATGTGTTCTGATATCAGATGATCTCACCGTAATTGGAGCACCAGGAGTATAATGATCTCTGAAGACATGGGATATCTTCACAACTCTAGCATCAGCAGTATAATGTGTTCTGAAGAAATAGACTCTCATCACAACTCCAGCAAAATGAGGTATAATGTGCTCTAATAGCATAGGACCTCACCATAACTCTAGCACCAGAGGCATAATGAGCTCTGTTTGCATAGGATATCACCATAACTCTAACACCAGCAATAAAATGTGTTCAGATGGTGTCAGATCTCACTATAACTTTAGCAATATCGGTGTAATGGCTCTGGTACCATAGGATCTCACCATACAACTGTGTGGGAGGGAGGGGTCGCTAGGGCCCCCTGCCCCCCCCCATGCATTCAGTATAACTTGAACCATGTGCCTCCCAATGGTGGGGAACGCTTCCATCGCCCTTATGTTAATATCAGCCTTATGCTGGTTTTAGCGTAGATGGGGCTGTTGGGCAGGACATGTGGCATCCATTTTGTGCACCCTTGACTCCATCTTTGGACTATTTGACTAGGCCTCACTGCGATAATAAGAAAAGGCTTCTCTCCTCTTTGCAGCGCTGCGCACATTGCGCTCATAGCCCCCACCTTTCTTCTCTGTGTCTGAAAGCTTTGCAGCTCCATTCTCACGCTCGCGCCAGAGGTAATTGCAACAAAACAAATTTTACATCTCGCCCTTCCTCTTTGATCACTGTCCCGTGTGTGAACCAGCTCGAGCCAAGCCTCATATCTCATCCTTCTCCACAAACCTGCCCGTGCCCCCTCACCCTTGCTGTTGGAAAATTACTGCCAGTATAACCCTGTGTCCCTGCAAGGTATTCTCTTGATGTACCAGATATGTGACCCTGCCATGAAGCCCACCTCAGCTTGCCCTGGCTAAAACCAGACCTCTGTTAAAATATAATGTCTCCTGCAACTAACAAACGTCAGCTCGCCCCCAGCCACTTTGATAAGTACAGACCCGCCCCATAATTAATGTTATCGCGCTAACCAAGACCCTTAACATGGTGCCACATAAAAGTCTTAATAAGTGATAGTGTGATTACACAAATACAATTATTAGGTTCATAATGATTTACTCAAAGGAGCTGTGATGACTATTATTTAGTGCATGTTTTATTACAATGTATTATGTTAGCTTAGTTAGTGGCCGCCCGCCTCGCAACTACCTGGCCCTCACCCCGCCTGGACACAGGCAGATGGACCTCATGACGCTCGCCCTCCTGCCAACTGAACAACCAATCCAGAGGGAGCAGCACCTACATCGCCATACGTGCCTTTTTCTGTCTACCAATCATGCATTACTGTAGTAGCCTATGTTAGTTGCGTCATCTATGACGCTGTTTTCCTTTATAATTGTCTGTAATTGTAATGTTTGCCAGAGCACTCTCAGGCAGCAAAGTTTGCTGGATGCCAATTTTTGTTAAACAATCTAAACACTCGCAATCTGATCTCTCAGTCTCATTCCCCGCTGGGGTGTGTCTTATTTTATTATATTGCACGTAGTAAGCCGGGGATCAGTCTTTAAATATGGTGACCCCCCGCAACGTGATTTGGGACAGGTGCCCCGAGGCCCCGTGCCGTGCGGCGAGATCCGGGACCCCCCCCAGCAAAACCATTGCCTCCATGGTTGACCAGCCTATGCGCACAATGAGAAGGTTCCAAGGGTTCCCGTTTAATCGAATACCCAACTGAAAAGCTGCTTGCCGAGGCGGGCCATGGCTTGGTTGGTGTGCGGACCAGATTGTGGATAGACAGTGAATGGTTGCTCTCGAACCACCCGACAGAACACGTGAGTACCGGTTGCAAAAGTTTCTGAGGGATAAAGGAGGGGTTGGGAGAAGGGCAGCAGATAGAGGGGATAAGATCAAAGTTAGGGTCTATGTGAACGATACTGAGGCTTTTCTGATCTATCCTTTATATGGCCATTAGGTTTTGTGGAGATAAAAAGAGGTAAAAGAAGTATAAGGGATCCTAGCCCGAACGGGGTAGAAGGCGGTGCCGCGTAGCATTGTCTCGTCCAGTGCAGGTAAATAAGTGAAGATAAAGAGAAAATAGTAGGAGCCTCATATATTTAGCAGGCTCGGAGTAGTAATTTAGAACATTTTTTTTCGTGTGAGCAGAATTCTTGGTGAGGTAGCCGAAAGGGGAGTAGAGGTGGGGAGTGCGTGAGAAAGCAAGAGCTAGTGGTAATCAACTGAAGTAATTAAAAGGGGGAGCTAAGCGCGTATAGTTCATGTTATATGTTATGTTACATGTTTTATGTTTGTGCATGTACCGAAGTGTTACATGATTGTCCTGTCAGTAAGTAATGTATGCGCCCTTAAAATGAAAAGAATTTGAGGTTAATCAAGAAAATTGGTAATGAAATGTGCAAGTAAATGAGAAATATTTGAATACTGGCATCTAATGAATATTTAGAGTTAAAATAATACACGGTTCCAGCAAAAAGGTGTAAGTGAAAAGGTTGTTGAAAGCAATACCAAGAGGACAAGAGCAAGAATGGCAATCAGGTGAGTTTCTGTTCCATTTAAATGGTAAACCGGTAAGAATAATAAGGCCAACAACCCCAGACAGCCAGCGAGGGGAAGGGCAAGAAGGAAGGGACCAAGAGGAGGAGGTAGAGGAGGTATGGAGTGCTTTAGATGAATATGAAGAGGGAGCGGCAGCCGCAGGTCTCGGCTGCTTGTGTTCTTCGATCAATAACATGAACGGGCCGCACCAAGATGGCAAGGGAGGCTAAGGCAGAAAACAGGGAATATGCTGGTAAGTAAGATAAAGAAGGGAACGGTAAGTAAGAAAGGAGAAAAACACAAGGTACAAATGCCGCTCATACATAAGGGAGCAGGGAGGCCGCACTGCATACAGTGGGCCCAAATGGACAAGAATAACTTGGTGAAGCTTCTCCCCCCACTTTCGGGTGGAGCAGGGAAATGGATACATGCCTATTAAAAGAACACTGCAGGAGTTCCACTAGTGATAGGGGATGTGAAAAATGTGCTGGTGTCTGCTGTTGGTGATCAAGCAGACGCAGTGTGGGTGAAGGCGGGGTTCCCGGGAGTGACAATGAGCTGTGACCACCATGATGGATCGCCATTCAACAACCTAAGAGCACAGGTATGGGATGCATTGCGGAGAACGTTTCCAGACATTCCAGATTTACACTTAGTGATGCAGTGCACTATGGGAGAGGAGGAGGAGGAGGAGCCTATGCAATTCATCCTCCGGGTGCAAGACCTGTGGAGAAGTGAAACGGGTACGGCGTGGGGTCAATCCACTGCCTTGTTCTATTTCATAATCAAAAAAGGGCTCCCGAAGGAGGTACAGAAGGTCTTGGATAAAATAGCTGGGATAGAAGCCAAGGGCTGGCCCGAGATTCAGAGCATAATTGTACACCATTTTAGGAGGATCAAAGAAAGAGAAAAAGAGATAGCACAGAAGTGGTTGGCAGACGAAGCCAAGCTAGTACAAAATAAATTAGTGAAGGTCGCAGCGCTGAATGCCACAACATCAACAGGCAGGAACAATGAAGGAGAGGAGGGAATGGGAAACTTACCCGCCAGAATGGCCGCAACATGGGCTGCAGGCGGACAGGAACAGTGGGACATAGAAGAACAGTACGGAAGGCCCCAATGGCAAGGAAGACAAGCAAGAGGACAAGTTGGGTACAGACGACCAAGAGGGGGATTCGAAGGAATGAGAATAGAGAATTTGGTGGGCCTGGGATGAGAGGAGCATCGCAAGGGTCATGTTGGAACTGTGGGAGGTGGGGTCATTATTCAAGAGAGTGTAGAATGAGACCGATGGGATATTACCAAGGACAGCCTCCTATGGGAAATGAACAACAGTATGGGCACCCACACCCAGGAAGTCCCTATGGGTTACCAATGGGTGGGAGTGGGCAGAACGAGCAATACTATAATGAGCCCCAAATGCAACCGAGGCAGCAGCCCCAACAACCACCACAGCAGAGAGGTATGCAACAGCAAATGGCAAGGCAAAATACTGTAGGTAATGCGAACAATAACATTTTTGCAACATCCACTAATGGCGAGCCTGCACCATTCCACGGCACAGCGGTGGTAGGAGATAATGTTTTTTCAATGTCAGGAACTGAGATGTATGCAGATTAGGACAGCCCACAGAAAGCACTTGCATATCCAGTCCTATCCACTACCCTACATGCAGAAGAGGAACCACTGGTGGGAGCAGAGATAGGCAACAAGCAGTTTATCTTTATGGTAGACTCAGGAGCGGAGAAATCATGCCTCGTGGAAGGCCGGTTTCCGCTCTCTGGAAGAAATTTGGAGATGCAAGGGTTCTCTGGGGCAATTTTAAAAGTTCCTTACACAAAAGATATTGATATAACAGTGGGGGTAAAAACAGTGCGTGCATGTCATGATGCCTACCTCCAAGGAGCCAGGTCCGACCCAGCAACCCCAGAGGCAGGCATCATTCCCCCCAGGGAAGTGCCAGCGGGCCCAAGCTGGGGTCCTTTGGACACAGTCCTGGCGCCTTAGGCGCCAGGCTCATGTTAGACCCCTGTCCTGGCGCCTTAGGCGCCAGGCTCATAAAGCTAGACGTGTGTTCAAGTGTTTTAATGTGCACTTACCTGATGCAGACCATGCTGCTACATCCAGGCCCTCTTGAGGCCTGAATGGAACTACTTTACCTGTGGGACTACTTTCCACCTGGGTGTGGTCAGGGAAGGATACATACCTGATCGGTGGAAGGATACATATCTGGAACTTCTTCCAAAGCTATTTAAACCACACCCGATCAGCAACTCACGCTTCGCGTTGTTCTGCTCCTCGCAGCTGGACGCTCACCGTGTCAGCTCCTGCATCTGGACTTCAGCCACGCCTGTCAGCATCCTGGGTCGCCTGAAAGGGGAGATAAGAGAGAATTGGAGAGAAAGAAGACCTTACCTGCTAAAGCTGCATCACGGAGACATCACACCGACGATCCTGAAAGGGAAGACATCATTTTAAAAGCATTTCCCTTCGATCGCTGCAGCGCTGCATTTCACTCACCTTTCCTGGGCGCCTCCATCTTCAGCAGCGATCATCCGGATCCGCACCCACTTCCCTGAGCCTAGAGAGAAAGAGACAAGAAAACAAGGTGAGAGAAGGAAGGGAATAGGAAAGGCTCAGTTTCCTTCTAAGACTTACTTGTTGGGTCATTTCCATTTCATTTCGGGTCCTGTCGCTTCCTGGCATTCCGGACCCCGGCCCCTATGGGGAAAAAAGACAAAGACATTGAATGAGCGAATGCAAAGACATTACCTGAACGCTCATCCAGAACTTACCTGTCATTTACTAGAACTGCACGTTTCACTTCGGGTCGGCGCCGTATCTCCGGCATTCCGACCCCCGCCCCTAAGGGGAAAAAAGACATAAGCATTAGCGCTTGCTGCAAAAAGACAATGAACATTATTATTAAGCTTGAACTTTTGAACTTGCAACAGAACTCTTACAACGCCTCACCTGAATAGTCAAGCTTATTTTGAACTCCCATCAAACCTCAATCCAGTGAAGTAACTGGGTTTCAACGCGCCCCTGCATCAGAAGCAGGATGGAGAACTCATCCTCCCAGACCCTAAGGTGAGACTTCACGGGGAATCGTGGAAGGGTATCGTGGAGGATTGGAAGGGAGTGGAAGGCTTGAGCATTATTCCGTCAGTAGGTAATACTCCCTTTTCACGCACAGGGGAATATTCCTGCGAGCCAGGAAAGCCAGAGTAGAGGGGCCCTTCCTGTCCATCTTCAGAGTCCTGCGCTTCACCATTGAAGAAGCATCAGCACTCGAAGCCAGACCTGCGCCTCCGTGGGAATCAGGTGAGCGTGACAGCGCACCTCTACTATATCATGAAGACGAGCCAATAAATTTGCGGGGAAGAGACCTTTTGAGTAAATTGAATATGACAATCTCCTTTACTGAACGGGGAATAGTTTGTTCAGCCCCAGAGTGTGCCCTGTACGGGCACTGTTAATGATCAGTACAATGACAAACAAAGTAGCAGTAAGAGGGGTCCCCATTGACATGGATATGTTCATCTATGTGAGCAGGGTGCTAGCACGAGTGGTGCCAGAGATAACAAGGAAAGAATGGAAGGTACCCTCAGATTTCATCTTCCGTCCAATTGTAAACGCAGACACTGTACCAGGAACAATTTTGTCTATTGACCTAGAGGGAGTGCAGGTCTCGAGCAAACGTATACCAGTGATAGGACTGGACACACAGGGGCGCGAGTGGAGAACAGTACTGTGCATAGGCCCAAACAAAATGCTGCACGATCTAACTGATGAAGAACTGTTCACTGATAGTGAAAATGATGGGGAGATAATAATGGAAATAAGTATACCATGCGACATCATGATCCAACACAGGGAAATACACAACCCTCTCATGGCAAGTGTCAACGTGCCACCCACCATATTTGAGAAAGACATGGAGAAGGTCCTACCAGAAATATGGACCACAGGCCCCCATGATGTAGGGCTATTACACGATCGAGATATAATTGAAACCAGGTGCCATGCTACCTAGATTTAAGCAATACCTACTATCGAGAGAAGCAGAGGAAGGAATTAAACACACAATAGATACACTACTAAACAAAAAGATAATAGTGCCATCCAATTCCCTGTGTAACACAGCGATCTTTCCGATCAAAAAAGCAAAGGGCGGGGCTTGGAGAAGGATACAAGATTTACGCCCAGTCAATGACATCATCCAAAAAGAATTCCCATTAGTGCCTAATCCAGCATTAATATTGTGTAGTATACCTAAAGATGCCACGTGTTTCACAGTAGTGGATTTGAAGAATGTTTTCTTCTTGATACCACTCGACCTAAGCTCTCAGTACCTGACAGCGTTCACGCTAGGGGGGAACAGATATGAGCACTGCAGACTACCACAGGGATATTGTGAGAGCCCCAGTATCTTCAATAGGATCTTGCATGAAGATCTCAGAAACATTGATGTAGAAAGCACAATAATACAGTACGTAGATGATTTACTTGTCTGCAGTAAAAGCGAAGAGCAGTGCAGGGCAGACTCCATAACATTGTTAAATTTGTTGTCCACGAAAGGGTACAAAGTGGACAAAGGAAAATTGCAATACTGCTTAGCAGAAGTGCTCTATTTAGGACAGCTAATTTCAAAAGATGGCAAGAGGATACTGCCTAACAGGGCATCAGCCATACTCCATTTGGTAATACCAAAAACAGTGAAAGACATGCAAAAGTTTCTCAGTATCTGTAATTACTGCTGCGCATGGATATTCGATTATGTGGCATACACACGCCCATTGCTGCAAGCGCTAAAGGAGTCCCAAAAGAACAACATCCCAATAAAATGGACAAATGAGATGATGACGCAGTACTTCAAACTGCAAGATCTGATTGCAAACGCACCAGTCCTCGTGAACCCAGATTATGACAGGGAATTCTATTGTTTTTTGCACTGCAATTGTACCCTAATGACTGCAGTGCTGATGCAGAAAACATCACTAGGCCACAAGCCACTGGCCTATTACAGTGGAACATTGGATTTGGTAATGCAAGGACACTTTGCATGCAAGCAGGCTCTCGCTGCAGCGGCCTTCACAATTGAGAAAAGCGCCACCATCGTAATGGGTTGCTCAGTGACACTGTACGGAGAACACTCAGTCTTTGAGATTCTAGAAAGATCAAAATCGACTTTAACAACACAAAGGGCCACAGCCTATGAAATAATAATTTCCAGTCCAAATGTTCACGTGGTCAGGTGCAAGACAGTGAACCCAGCCACATTCATTACTGAACCATGAACTGTAGAGGACATGCAAGAACACGACTGTGCTACATATGAGGGAGAGGAGGACGATATTCCCAAAGCGAGTGAAAATGCATTGCAGGAAGGAGAGACATACTTCATAGATGGTTCAGCATCAATAGACAGTGAAACAGGGGAAAAACATGTGGCGGTGGCAGTCGTAAGAATGGAAGAAGTGGAATATGAAATAATCATACAAAAATGCCTCCCTTCTCATTACTCCGCACAAGTGGCGAAACTGGTAGCGTTAATTGAGGCACTTCATACTGCTAAAGGATGCACAGTAACGATATATTCAGATTCCGCATATGCCACAACAACAGTACACTCAGGGTTGTCACGATGGCGACGAAGAGGGATCAGAAGGGCAGACGGGTCGCCAGTACAACATGCTGCATTACTAAATGAACTGATAGAAGCACTAGCAGAACCTTCAGTAGTGGCAGTGCTGAAATGCCAAGCCCATACCAAAAACACAGACGCAAACTCATTGGGGAATGCGGCAGTAGACGCAGCAGCGAAAGATGCCTAGTATATCAATATACCCCCAGCAATTGAATGTATTACCAAAACACTGAGTACAGGCACACTGGAGGAGGGATATAGCAATACACCATTATCCCAAATAATAGAGCTTCAACGACGTGCACCAGCAGAAGAGCAAGAATTGTGGGTCAAAAGAGGGTGCAAACAGAGAAGAGAGTGGGCACCACTGATTAGAAGTCTTTTCAAATCTTAGAGTCAATGTGGAAGTAGAAGTATGCAAATTGTAGTTCAGAAGGAGCTGGCTGTGACAAGTCTGGAGACACCCTGACTTAAAAATACAACAAAAGCTAGAGACCGAGTAGGAATACCAGGTCACACAGCCGCTCTCAATAGGGCCCAGACAAGGGCTAATAATCTTTCAAAGTTCGAAAATGTAGTTCTTTTTCAGGTATCAAAAGTACAAAGTAAAAAATAAAAAAGAAGTGTGTTTTGACTTTTAAATAGTAATTTATCCGAAGAAAAACAAAGCTGTCATTAATATCTTCTTAGTGAGGGAGCAGTTACCGCAACTCATATGTAATACAGACTAAAGCCAATGCATTTTGGAAATAATTCCTTCTTCAGGGCAAGTCTAATCAATTGCACGTAAACAACATAATGCACCAATGTCAGCATAACAATTGCATATATTTGTAAAAATAATAATGATGTAAACGTACCAGTCAGTAGAGTTTCCAAAGGATTTTATGAGAAATAAATAGAAAGAAATAATGAGTTGATTGTATTGTGGATAACAAAAACAGAAAGATATGTGAGAAACTGTGATTACCTTAATAGTGTTGCACAGACGAGAACGTTTGTTGTCAATGCCCACAGCAGCATGGGTCACAACGATGAGCCGTGAATACAGCGGCTATATTGTTAAGCACAATCGTGTTTGTGAATGAAATCTAATGAAGGGAAAGGACCAGTGTGAGTGAGACAGCATAACAAACAAGGATTTCCAAAACGGTAATTTGCAAATATTGCGATCGCGTCTCGTACCTCTAAGCACACGGAGCGTGTGAGAGCTCCTGCGTGCAGTTGCCGGGCTGAATCTCAGACTGCCTTGTTAGGCGGTTGCCAGGACAACGGCTCATTTATATTGCACGTGACCGTCTCTCACCATTAAGTGGCCGGTGGTCACGCAACGGAGTGTATGGCAGGTGCAAGCCTGCATGGTTAAGAGGAGTGTATAATTTACGGGCATACCTGCATGATGTTCTGTATGAAAAATGTATTTAGTCCAAACTAAAGAAAATCACTGGAGATAATACATAGAAATGGAAAAAATACTCGAGTGTTAAAAGGACCACAATGGGGTCCGTTGTGAACAGAAAGAAAACAACTGGACATATCGAGTTACATAAAAAGCAACAAACAATTAATGAAGCAAAAAACATGTAAATTAACTTGGAACTCGTTTGTGGCACCCCTATTTAGGGATAATTTAACTCTAGCTGGTGCATTAATTTGCATTTGAAAAGAAGATAATACATGGAATCACATAAAATCAGCAATGGTTGAAAGTACGACACAACCTCGTTGCGAGTGGTGTCGCCCATTACAGGCGGCACCTTGGGTCCCAGACCAGGGTCCGGGACTTGCAGTGAGGTTGTTGTTGAGGTAACACAGGATCCAAGATAGTACAGGATATGGAAAACATGTTAGTCAATTGTAATGGAAGCAGAACAGTGTCAAGAACAAACTTCACGCTTGAAGTGCATTTACAGGACATTGAGATGAACAAAGATGTCGTGATGTTTCAAATCAGATTCAAATGTAACAGTGGTAATTAATTTCTTCATTCAAACCATTAGGGACCAGACTACAGAGTTTATCGATCCAAAATGTTTCCCTTCGGTTTAGGCGCAAGCCTAAATCTTCGTGAGGGTTATTTCTGGTTAAGACCTCCAACACCAGAAACTTAATCTGTGAAAGGTTGTGGTTATTCATGGCCCAATGTCCAGCCACGGCTGAGTTCGGGTTGGAGTTCCGAATGCAGGACCGATATTCGTTCCACCGTATCTTAGCAGCTCTGGTGGATTGGCCCACGTAGTATTTTCCACAGGGGCATTTAATGCCATATATGATGTTGGTGCTGTCGCAGGTGCCAAATGTCTTAAAAAAAATCTTCTTGCCTGTTTGTGGATGGAAAATAACATTCCCTTTTACTACGGAATTGCAATTGGTGCAGTGTAAACAGGGGAATGTGCCCTTTTAGGGGGTAATCTTGTCTGTATAGTTCATCCCTGAGGTTCTTACTTCTCTGGAAAGCAAACACCGGTGGTTCGTTGAACAGATCTTGTACTCTAGTGTCATTTTTGAAAATACTCCAATGTTTGTTGATTGTCTTCTTGATTTTGTTGCTCTGGATGGAGGATTTCGACACTTACACAGGTGATTTCAACTCTCTGACTGGTTTCTTTAAAGCGGATAGTAAAGTATCCCGATCTAGGCTATTGACTATTTGAACTGCCAAGTCCAATTCTTCTCGGTCGTAGCATCGTTGAAGGATTTTTTCTTTCATTACAAGTTGTTGTGCAGTTCAGTCTTCAGGATCACTATCGATCCTCTTTACCCGTAGAAGTTGGCTAAACGGAAGATTCCTGAGTAAACTCGGTTGATGGAAGCTCAGGCGGTGCAACTGGTTGTTGCGATCGGTAGGTTTCCGGAATAGGGTGGTACTGTAGCTGATGTCTTCCATTGCTATTTGTACATCGAGAAAGGTGATCTTGTCACGTGATGACTCTCTGGTAAACTGCACTCGTGGGTCAATGCTGTTGATATACTCAAAGAAATCATCAAATCGTTGGTCTGTGCCTGTCCAAACACCGAAAATATCATCTATATATCAAGTCCACATATGGATGTCTTTCTTCCATTCTTGTTTGGTCAATATATGATCCATCTCGAATTTGAACATAAAACAATTGGTGTATGTAGGTGCCATGGTGGCACCCATAGAGGTACCTGAGGTTTATAAGAAAAACTGGTTGCAATATTGGAAATAAGAGTTTTCAGAAATTAACTGTAACAGAGTCAGAATTCATTCTTTTTGTGCACGCACATCTGGTGATTGGAGTAACAACCATTCAACAGCTTCAATTCCGAGGCCGTGTGGTATGGAGGTATATAAACTCTTAACATCTATGGTAAACATCAGTTTGTTTTGTTGAGGGGTGGTAGAGTTAAGTTTCTGAAGAAAATGAGTTGTGTCTCTGGTGTAGGTTGGAGTTTTCTGTATGAGCGGTTGAAGAAAGAAATCAATGTAAATGCCCAATGGCTGGTTAATACTGCCCATCCCTGCGACTATGGGTCTGCCAAGGGGTTTTGTGGAATCCTTGTGGATCTTTGGAAGTGTATAGAAATTAGGAATTCTTGGGTGATCATTTAGCAGAAACTTGCGTGTGTGTTCATTTATCCATTCGAGTTCTAACGCCTTATCAAGCAAGATGACCAAGTTGTTTTTGATGGAGATAGTAGGGTCATGGTCTAATGTGGCATATGTGGTATTATCTTGAAGTTGTCTCCGACATTCTGAATCGTAGTCCACAGTGTTGAGAATCACAAGGGCACCACCTTTATCAGCAGGTCGAATTGTTATTTTCATGTCACTATATAGGTCTTTGATAAGCCTCATTTCGTGTGGTTTAAGGTTCTTATGAGGCGGAGTTCTGTAATTGATCCGTTCAAGATCGCGGGTGACCAATCTCTGAAAGATGTCGATAGAGGGTACGTTGATAGGTGGTACAAATCCGCTCTTGCCCCTGAATTCCTGGAAATCAGACATTTGAGTTGGTTTATCAAAGGTTTCGAGTTCCTCAAAAAACACTTTCAATTTCAACTTCCTTACAAACTTATATAGTTCAATCTTGCTGTTGAATAGTGTGGTACCATAAGTCGGAACAAAACTTAATCCTTTTTGCAATGTGCAAACAGTCACCAACAGATTTAATATGGAGACAGGAACTAACCGGAAAGGTGGTAATGCCGGTAGAGTTGTTGGAAGTAGCATTTCAGAAAATACATTTCCCGACACACGTAACTAAGCAGCATATCCCATCAGACATACAAGAGCATTGGTTTGTACCGAACCTACAGGAACATTTGTCGAAGTTTACTATCGAATGTATCACATGTCCAACATACAGCTAAGGAATCACATTGAGAACACTGCGAGGAACACTACCATGCCCAGTAGGGCCATTCAGAGAGGTCCACATAGATTATGCGGACATGGGAGAAAGATGTAAAGGGGCAAGATACTTAATTGTGGTATTATGCCCCTTCTCCAGGTGGGTGAAAGCTGGACCATGCCCCCACCTGGATGCAAAGTGCGCTGTGAGATTTTTGGTGCGGGTGGTGTTCTCAAGGTGGGGCATATGCGATGTAATAAGATCAGACAACGGCACACATTTTGTGAATGACCTCTTCAAAGAAGTAACATCATTACTAGGGGTCAAGCATAAACTGTGTTCGATTTATCATCCAATGGCTAACGGAGTGGTGGAAAACATAAACGGCCTGCTCAAAAGTAAATAATTAAAATTGTGCAACACACTCAAAAAGAAATGGGTGTACTGCCTGCCCCTAGCACTGTTCCAACTCAGAACGCAGCCAAGCAAGGACCATCATTTGAGCCCGCACGAAATAGTGATAGGCAGGTGCATTCATACGCCACTCTCCCAGGTAAGAACAGCTTCATATGCGCACAGGGCTGCCACAGTGCTGGCGGAAGAATTTAAGGAATACCGTACCCATTTGACACGCGCAGTGCACAGCATAGCACGACAAATTGCACCACCCTTTACTGAGAATGCTGCAACAGATACTGCAATGCCAGCCCAAGACAGTCCAGAGGGCCGGTTAATGCCAGGTGAAAATGTGTATGTGCGAAGTTTTGTTCGAAGGTGGAACTCTCCAAGATTTCATGGCCCATGTGAGGTCATTTATTGCACACCTACCGCGGTAAAAGTTAAAGGATTGAAACATTGGGTGCATCTCTCAGATGTGAGAAGAGCATGCGATAGTGCATTCCCCCAATGCGAGCAAACAAACAGCAACAAAGCTGCTAGTGGGCAGGAGAACTAAATATAGAAACAGTACACAATGACAATGAATAGGAAGTGTTAGAAAATAAGTGATGATGCGCTGTGAAAATGCTTTTCTTCATGGCTCTCTCTCCATTTCCTTATCTCTCTCTGTCTCTGTCTCTCTCTCTCTCTCTGTCCCTCCACCAACACTTATGAGGTATAAAGGAAATTGCTTGTGTACATAAATAATGATTACTAGTAATAAAGAATAATATAATGGCAATTCAATGTACAGAAATATAGAAAATTTGTATTAGGGTGTGCACACCGGGAAAACATATTATTTTGCAACTAATAGAGATTAATGGTGATAATGACAATAAGATGACAAAAAGTAATAAAATAAACAATGAAATGTATGCTTGTCACTTAACCATTTCATATCGCCCCTCCAGGTGACACAATGGCCGAAAGGAGCGCGCTCACAGATGATGGTGCACTGTTAGTTAGCAATAGGGTAGTTAATTGAGCTAATAAGTATTACAATTTTGAATGCAGCCTCAAATACTCGGACACACTGTTTTCTATAATGCTATTTTCTATGGCTTGGTACTACACTGTGTTCTCCATTGTAGATGACATGAAGAAAGGGGGGAGCGGGGCACAGTTAATACGTGATGGAACAATGCTTCTATGGGCAGGTGGAAGAACGATGTGGAAGAATAATTACCCTGTTAAAAATGATCCTGCTAACGCAAATATCACTACGTTGTATACTAATCGCACAGCAACGGCCCCCCTCCTTCCACTTACTGCCATAAGTTCGAGCAATGATAACGAAACAAACAAGTATGATGGTGATTACTTTTGGGAAAGTAAACCTAACTTGATAAATGTTTATGCACGGACAACCATAGAACCTACCTTGCAAGGTACTGTAACGTACTTCCACGATGCTGCTACCCAAGAGTCCCCAGAACTACAAGCTGGGTACACTGTGAATGCGCAGAATGACATAACATGGGCAGGAGTCTTCCCTATACATTATCGAAAAGTAAAAACAATGAATAACCGGGAAGGGGGGGGAGGAGGCGAAAAAGGGGGGCGGGAGGGAAAAGGTATGATATTTACCACGGCCTGGGATTAGATGAAATCAAAGACCCCCGCCACCCTGACCAATCCAATAAATGGTACTCAGACCTGAGTGCTACAGCAAAACAAGCTACAAACAAGAGCTGCTACGTCTGCTCCCTCATACCGCAAGCATCAGGCACGCCCAAAATATTTCTACCATAAGAAGTACCTTTATCAGATGCCCAGTGTTTAATTCATCTCGTAATATGTAGGATTCGGAGCACCTTCCAGGCACACACAGTTACAATAGGGATGCTGCAGATCGAAAGAACATGTACAAGCAGGCAACAAGGAGTAATATGCATTAAAGAACCATTCTTTGTCATAAAAGGAACGAGGTTCAAAGAAAACAAGTGGCATGACGAAACGATCAAGTGCAAAGCTGAAGCGCTCAGAGAACAAAGGGAAGAGAACTTTCAATGGGTCAAAGAAACATGTGCTTCTGTCTGGTCCCAGCATATCGCAAAACTCACCTGGGTCACCGCACTTAGAAAACCTATCAGGACTCAGAAAGAAATTCCACATGAGCTTTGCTTCCACGGAGAGGGGAAAGTGCCAATGGGGGCTAACAAGCAGTGCAAACAAAACAATTATAATTCCAGACATGAAGAAAGGAACAGCTGCACTCATGGACATGTATTGGGTCTGCGGCAAACAAGCCTACCTGCATCTCCCAGCATCATGGAGAGGCACTTGCGCCCTGGCCACTCTGCATTCAGCTCTGATGGTAACCTCAGAAAGCCATATTCAAGGAGATAACGGTTCGGCTGGCATATCGGCAGCAGGGCAATCGGCTGGCATATCGGCAGCAGGAGAATCGGCTGGCATATCGGCAGTAGCACAATGGGTTGGCACATTGGCAGCGCCCCAAGTAGTAATAACAGAATTTCCTTCATACTAACTATTGTCAGAAAATGACCTAAAAGACAGACTGTCTCGCAAGAGGAGGTCATCAAACTACATCTCCAGTGAATCATCTGCTCTTCTCGCGGAGATCCCGGCAAAGTATACGTTATTCAATTCTGCAGAGACATTCTTTGCTTCCCTCTTGGCCCCAGGGCTCCAGGCTTGTACTAACGCCAAATGGCTGCAGATTGTCCGCTGGGAGCTGATCCAAATGGCCAACGACACTGAAAATGGATTCAATGTGATCAAGGTGGAACTCCGCACCTTGCGCCTAATGACAATGCAGAATCGATACGTCCTAGACCTACTCACAGCGATAGACGGCAGTGTTTGCCGAAAAATCGGGAGCGCATGCTGTACATTCGTACCCTCTGAAGACGCAGATAATGGGAATCGCTCCCACGTGATCTCAGCAGTACACAGTCTTTAGGAAAGGATGTCGAAAGAAGGGGGAATAGAACCAAGTAACTGCTTTGACAACATGTTCAACTGGATACCGTCCTGGTTTAACACCGTGATGAACATTTTTGTTCCTGTCATCGTCTTTATCTTACTATTTTTCTGTGTGTGCCAACTAAGTATCCGATGTTGTGCAAAATCTATTCCTAACTCAATCATGATGATGGTAACGATGTGCCGACAGACAACGGTAGCCACTATGATAGATGCCCAAATGCAAACAGAAGAACTAAACACACCAAAGTATCGCATGACAGCTGTATATCGCCAGAATGGGGACAGGTTTGATAACCTATATCACACCACCATAAAAGAGCCAAGGGAGCTGCAATGGTACAGGGAGGTGTGGGTGAACCTGCATGGGGATGGAGGGATATATATGACATGCACCCCAGATGAATACGCAAGAAGGGGCAATAGTTTAAGAGGCGTATGCAGGGCATGGATGCCCATAAAAGGTATACCTGCTTGGGATGAAGCAGTAGCTGAAGCAGAGTATTACCAAAGTGAGAATAAAAGTAACAAATAGTTTGTTACTTTAGATGTAACAAAAGGGGGGAATGTGTGGGAGCGAGTGGTTGCTAGGGCCCCCTGCCCCCTCATGCATTCAGTATAACTTGGATCATGTGCCTCCCAATGGTGGGGGACGCTTCCATCGCCCTTCTGTTAATATCAGCCTTATGCTGGTTTTATCGTAGATGGGGCTGTTGGGCAGGACATGTGGCATCCATTTTGCGCACCCTCGACTCCATTTTTGGACTATTAGACTAGGCCTCACTGTGTTAATACAAAAAGGCTTCTCTCCTCTTTGCAGCCCCGCGCACATCGCGCTCATAGCCCCCACCTTTCTTCCCTTTGTCTAAAAGCTTTGCAGCTCCATTCTCACGCTCACGCCAGAGGTAATTACAACAAAACAAATGTAACATCTTGCCCTTCCTCTGAGATCACTGTCCCGTGTGTGAACCAGCTCGAGCCAGGCCTCATAGCTCATCCATCTCCACAAACCTACCCATGCCCCCTCACCCTCACTGTTGGAAAATTACTGCAAGTATAACCCTGTGTCTCTGCAAGGTATTCTCTTGATGTACCAGATATGTGACCCTGCCATGAAGTCCATCTCAGCTTGCCCTGGCTAAAACCAGACCTCTGTTAAAATATATTGTCTCCTTCAACTAACAAAAGTCAGCTCGACCCCAGCCACTTTGATAAGTACAGACACGCCCCATAATGAATGTTATCGCGCTAACCAAGACCCTTAACATGGTGCCACATAAAAGTCTTAATAAGTGATAGTGTGATTACACAAACACAATTATTAGGTTCATAATGATTTACTCAAAGGAGCTGTGATGACTATTATTTAGTGCATGTTTTATTAGAATGTATTATGTTAGCTTAGTCAGTGGCCGCCCGCCTCGCAACGACCTGACCCTCACCCCGCCCGGACACAGGCAGATGGACCTCATGACGCTCGCCCTCCCACCAACTGAACAACCAATCCAGAGGCAGCAGAACCTACATCGCCATATGTGCATTTTTCTGTCTACAAATCACGTATTATTGTAGTACCCTATGTTAGTTGAGTCATCTATGACGCTGTTTTCCTTTATAATTGTCTGTAATTGTAATGTTTGCCAGAGCGCTCTCAGGCAGCAGAGTTCTCTGGATGCCAATTGTTTTCGATAAACAATCTAAACACTCGCAAAACACTCGCAACCTGTTCTCTTAGTCTCATTCCCCTCTGGGGTGCATCTTATTTTATTATATTGCACGTAGTAAGCCAATGTTTACACAACTAACACAAGCAGTGTGAAGTGCTCTGATGGCATAGGATCTCACTATAATGCTAGCGCCAGTAGAATCATGTTCTCTGATGTAACACAATCTCACCATATCCCTAGCACCAGCAGTATAATCTTCTCTGATGCCATAAGATCTAACCATAACCCTAGTACTAGCAGTATAATGTGCTCTGATGGCATAGGATCACCCATAACTCTAGCGCCAGTAGAATCATGTTCTCTGACGTAACACAATCTCACCATATCCCTAGCACCAGCAGTATAATCTTCTCTGATGCCATAAGATCTAACCATAACCCTAGTACCAGCAGTATAATGTGCTCTGATGGCATAGTGTCTCACCATAACTCTAGCACCAGCAGTATGATGTGTTCTGATAGCATAGAACATTACCAAAGCTCTAGTAGCATCAGTATAATGTGCTCTAATGGTGTAAGATCCCACCAAGCCTCTAGCACCAGCGGTATAATATGTTCTGATGATATGGACTCTCATTACATCTCTAGCGACTGAGGTACAATGTGCTCTGATGTCAGGTGATCTCACCGTAACTGTTGCACCAAGAGTATAATGTGCTCTGACGGCATGGGATATCACCACAACTCGAGCACCAGCTGTATAATGTGCTCTGGCGGCATAGGATTTCACCATAAATCTAGCACCAGCCGGATAATGTGTTTAATAGTGTAGGATCTAACTATAACTCTACCGGCAGCAGTATAATGTGTTCTGATGATAGCATCTCTAGCCATAACTCCAGCACTAGCAGTGTAATATGCCCTGATGGCATAGGATCTCACCATAACTCTAGTACCAGCTGCATAATGTGCTCTAATGATATAGACGCTCATCACAACTCTTGCTCCAGATGTAAAATGTGTTCTGATGGCAGGGGTTTACACCAAAACTCTAGCACCAGCAGTATAATGTGCTCTGATGGCACATGACCTCATCATAACTCTAGCAACAGCAGTATAATGTTCTCTGATGGCATAGGATCTCACCATAACCCTAGCACCAGCAGTATAATTTACTTGCATGGCGTAGGATCCCAACATGCCTCTAGCTTCAGAAGTACAATGTGCTCTGATGATATCGACTCTCGTCACAACCCTAGTGACTGAGGTACAATGTTCTCTGATGGCACGTGCTCTCACCGTAACTGTAGCACCAGAAGTGTAATGTGCTCCAATGGCATAGGACCTTACTATAACTCTAGCACCTGTAGTATAATGTGCTCTGATGGCATAGAATATCACTGTAAGTCTAACACCAGCAAGATAATGTGCTTGGATGGTGTAGGATCTCATCATAACTCTAGCAATATCCGTGTAATGGACTCTTGTAATATGATCTATCCATAACACTAGCACCAGCAGTATAATGTGCTCTGACGGCAAAGCACCTCACCATAACTCTAGCACCAGCAGTATAATTGCTCAGATGGCATAGAATCTCTCAACATAAATCAAGCACCAGCAGCGTAATGTGTTTTGATGATTTAGAATCTCATCATAGCACTAGCAACAGCAGTAGAACTTGCTCTCATGTCAAAGGATCTCACCATACCTCTAGCACCAGCAGTATGATGTGCTCTGATGACATATGATCTTACATAACTCTAGCGCCAGCATTATATTATGCTCTGATTGCATAGGATACCACCATATCTCTAGCACTAGCAGTTAAATGTGCTTGGATGGCGTAGGATCTCAACATGCCTCTTGCACCATTGACTCTCATCACAACCCTTTCGACTGAGGTGCAATGTGCTCTGATGGCAGGTGCTCTGACCATAACAGTTGCACCAGAAGTATAATGTGCTCTGATGGCATGGGACCTCATTTTAACTCTAGCACCAGCCGTATAATGTGCTCTGACGACATATGATATCACCATATCACTAGCACCAGCAATATAATGTGCTCAGATGGTGTAGTATCTCACCATAGCTATCGCAATATCAGTGTAATTGGCTATGATGGCACAGGATCACACCATAACTCTAGCACCAGCCGTATAATGTGCTCTGACGACATATTATTTCACCATATCACTAGCACCAGCAATATAATGTGCTCGGATGGTGTAGGATCTCACCATATCTATCTCAATATCAGTGTAATGGGCTGAGATGGCATCGAATCACACCATAATTCTGGCATGCGCTGTGTAATGGGCCGTGACGGCATAGAATCTCACCATAACTCTAGCACCAGCAGGGTAATGTGCTCCGATAGCATCGGATCACACCATAATTCAAGCACCAGCATTATGATTTGGTCCAATCACATAGGACCTCATCATAACTCTAGCGCAATCAGTATAATGTGACCTGATGGAATATAATTTCACCTTAAATATAGCACCAGCAGTATAATGTTTTCTGATGGCATATGATATCACCTTAACCCTAGCACCAGCAGTATAATGTGCTCAGATGGTGTAGGATCTCACCATATCTATCGCAATATCAGTGTAATGGGCTGTGATGGCATCGAATCACACCATAATTCTGGGATGCGCTGTGTAATGGGCCGTAACGGCATAGGTTCACACCATAATTCTAGCACCAGCATTATGATTTGGTTTAATCACATAGGATCTCATCATAACTCTAGCACCATCAGTATAATGTGACCTGATGGAATATAATGTCACCCTTAAGTATAGCACCAGCAGTATTTTTTTAGTATTTTTTTTGTGCATTAGCACCTTTACAAATATAAGTAATACAATACATATCATACATATTTCTTTAAAACATAAATACTATGGCCTCTCAAAAATACATATTTCCAAAACAAAGACATGAAGAAATTATAGAACAGTGGACAGATAAGAAAACTTGATCCAAAAATAAAAAAGCTATTCAACAAAGAGTTTTTTGAAACACTCATAAATATGTGACATCGAATTCATCATTTAAAATCAACCATAATATCTTCTGAAATAACAGAGTTAACATAATCACATTCATGACATATTCCTTCAATAAAATCAACATTGAAGCTGCACCTAGTGCAAAATTAACATAGAGAAATCATGAAGCACAACAGAACAAAGAAGGATGTATTTTCCTTGATACAAATAAAGTGAAAGCCTAGCAAGAAGGCTACAGCCAGAAGTGGAATTTAATCAGGATAAAACAAATTAGGACATGAATAAGCCATAACTACAATATTCAAAATATCATAAAATCGGAATAACATACAAACAGACATAAATGCAAAGTTGTGGCGCTAGCACATTGAAATGATATTGCTCTAATCCTTCACTTCCTTTAATTCAGATTCAATATAAGTTAGCAAACGGCCTGTGGCAAAAAATAATTGCATTGCTTCTGCCCCACATACATCTCATCCAAATGAGATTCCGAGCCAAGATCGAGGGAGCATGTTGAAAGTCTTTCAAGGAGTGTAATCTTTGTTGTTCAAAATAGGAGCAATAAAGGAAAAGATGTTTTAAAGTGTCCTGAGCGCTCTTAAGACCACAAAAGTGACATGTGATGTCAGGAGTGGCATCCAAATTAAGTTTCACATTTTTAGTGCAGAGTTTGGTGTGAAACAGGTCTAAACGGAATCTCATATGGATAGTCCATACCTTATTACATGGAAAAAGAGTAAGGTAAGGCAAGCGAGGCAGCTGGCTATGCCTAAATTTAGTGTATTCCCGAAAGGAGGAGAAAGTAGCAATGTGATCAGAAGTGGCGGCCCAATCGTTTTGAAAGTGTCTTTTTTTTGCTAATACAGGATGCCATTTAAGATCTTCTGGATGCATATTAATAAGTACTAATAAAGCAATCAAAATAGGAAGAGAATTTGAGAGCATAACAGAAAGATCTACATAAAGAGAGTTAGCAGGCGGGAAAAGCATTTTGGTGTAGTTTGATAGAAACCGCAAATTAAATCGGGAAGCCACCGAGTGGAGGCCCAATTCATGTCTTAGTATGGCCTTGGGTAAGTATTTGGGAAGACCAATAACAGACTTCCAAACTTTTCCGTGGAGCTTATTAATTTGAGCCAAACAGAGGTCCAGCCCATAAAGGATCACTGCCTCCACCTTCATAAGGTAAAAATCAATAAGAGGAGTGAGAGAGAATGTACAATATTTGCAGAAAATGAATTTCATGTGCACCATTAGGGGCAACCCTTGGCAGAAAGAGAGGCTTGCCATTTGCTAAGAGAGCTTCTATTGGACAGGTTATAGCCTAGATACGTCAAATCATAGGAAAGATACATTTCCTTGAAATTGGTAGACCATTTAAAAATGCGAGGTTTTTTTTGTTGAAGTAAATATGTATGAGTATGTTCGATTTCGAAGGATTGATAGATACATTGTTTTGTGTACAGTAAAGAGAAAAGTATTTAAGCTTATTCTGTAATCCAGATTGGGTGTGGTCGAACAAGATGACATTGTCCGCGAACGCAAGCCAATTAAGGCGCAAAGCACCCATTCTGACAGCAAATATACCTGATGAATTCCAAATGCGATCGATGTCAGCAAGGTAAACGTTGAATACAACCGCTTCAAGATTGCAGCCTTGCTTGACACCATTCGTAGTGGGAATAGCATCTGTAC
Source organism: Ambystoma mexicanum (assembly GCF_040938575.1). Taxonomy (NCBI): domain Eukaryota; kingdom Metazoa; phylum Chordata; class Amphibia; order Caudata; family Ambystomatidae; genus Ambystoma; species Ambystoma mexicanum. Next base: position 88,267,702 of record NC_090931.1, on the reverse strand, counting down.
GCAGTCCTGCATGGTTGATTTGGACTTTGAAGTTAGAGTTGAGGTGGAGGAGTGAAATAAGCACCACTATGTGAGGGGGAAAGCCATAATCCAACATTTTCTTCCATAACAATCCTCATACAACACTGTCAAAAGCTGCCGATAGGTCTAGTGATGCCATACAAATCAGATCATTAGAGGCATGATGGGATATGATAATGAGATGTGTGAGGTTAGTCGTGTTTAATTGAGTTCCCATGGCTTTTCTGAAGCCGACTTGTGCTTTGGAGAGAATAAGTTTAACTACCATTTGTCAGGGAGAATTCTCCAGAATGGCTAATTTTCCTTGCCTACTGAGTCCCTCAGCAGCTTTGCTGGATTTCTAGGATTTATTAGTTTCACCTGGTAAGAGTGTGAGCCTTTTTTCCCACTCTTACATGTGTTTTGCTGTGTGTTTAACATGTTTGTGTTCATAGACTATGGAGCCTCACCTACTCCATAGGCATCATCTTTTTACTGTGTGTTACACAGCACCTTCAGTGCAGTGACACAGGGTTGTCTTATTCAGACTTCCCACTTTAAAATCCCCTTTCTGGGACTGACTACTGTCTCCCAGAACATGTAAAGTTGCCATTGACTTTATTAGTCTTTTTAAATCCACAGACACAGTACAAACTATCTTACATAGAGTTCTGGAAAGGGTTACTAGTTATCCCATTTTGTCTGTTTCTCATGCAGCATTATTTCGTTCCCTTTTCATTAAGATTTGGCTGGTGGCAGTGGTATCTACCCTATTTTTCCTACTGCAGTTATTTTAAATAGCCTTGGTATTGTTTTAGGCTATCTTAGTAGCCACGCACTTAAACCCGTTGGACCATATTTACTTTTATTTGGTTCCGGCTGGGTTTATTTGCCATTTTTTTTGGTAAAAGTTTTTCTCGCACCAAAGTAGGTCTGGTTCCTTTGTTCGCCGACCTTTGGCAGGCTTCTGCACAGAAGCCCTCCTTAAGCACCTGAATGTCTGAGGGGGACAGGATGTGAGGGAGGGGTTTGAGACTCCTTGCACAGGGTCTCCTTGGAGACACATATTGCACTCTGTGTGATTGGCTGGGGTGACTGTCCCGTCGGGACAGCCACCCTGCTGTGTGATTGACAGCCAAGCTGTGTGAATGGGGGAAAATGACATAAAAAGCAGGTCTCTGGGACTGAGAAGACAGAGTCGCCACTGGATCGAGTGAACCGAAGAGAAGCTGACAGAAGAGGACCTCTACCACGACTGAACCTCCTGGTGAAGCCCTGCTGCTGGTTCGAATCTCCAAACTTCGATGACAGGGAAGATCTGCAAGGAATCTTCTCCCCCTGAGCTGGTGGGACCAACCAGTTCACCAAACTGCAAGCCAGGCCTCCCTCCTCTGGTCGAATTTGCTGTGCACAGCTACAGTGAGCCGGATAGCCAGGAGGATCGGTCCCTGCTTAGGTTTTAAGGAGCGCACCTTTTATTTGTTGCTTTGCTCTGATGCTGGTTTCTTCCCTGGGCAGTGCAAGACCCTCCAGTCTTCCTACTTTGTGTCAGTCCGACAGTCACTTCAGGAACTGTGAACCTGCAGGACCTGCCAGGAACGTCCGCCTCAGCTACAGCCTTCTTCTCCATTTAAGGTACTGTTCAAAACCAGTCGTTTGTTCCGTCTGACCGCGGTAAAAGTGTTTGAAATATTTTGCCAATCCGAGGGCTTGTCATTCTTTATTCTTTAAAGTAACTTTTCGTCCGACCAACTTCGTTCTGAACTCTTGGCAAAGACTTAACCGTAAACTACTCTGAACTGTGTGATCCTCTGCAAAGACTTTGGTCCATTGACTCTGGCCTCTTGATATGATTTCCTCATTTTAGTTACTTTTTCTAGATTGCCCTGCTTACTTACTCGTTGGTGCTGCTCAACTTTTGTCTAACTTTGTCTTTCCCTCCCTTTTAAATTCCTGGAGTGCCATTTTGCTCACACTTCATTTTGAGCTTAACTTGTCCAGAATCTATTGGGAATGGTGTAGTGTATTAAGATTGTGATTTTTCAACTGCTTGATAATAGTTAAATGTGTTATAACTGATTTGAAAATAAATGGATATTCTTTTACTCAGAAACCTTGAGTCAGTGTTTGTTTGAACCATAGTAATTGCTGTCCTTTGTGTAACTATTGGTACTGCTCACTTTCCTCTTGAGATAATTCTAGCTGCTCAGCCATGGCTAGCACCTTTCTGTGTAGTACAGGCTTGTACCAAAGGTGAATTTGTACTGTCACTTGTAGTCTTAATTGTGTGTGGTGTTCCCAAAGGGTACTGCATATGATTCTGCCTAACACCACAAAGTTCTCTACTTCATTCAAAATGAGCAGGGCAAAGACTTTGGCTGCTACATCAATGAGGGTAATGGGCCCGGAAATTGTTGGGGTCATTAATTGCACCTTTTTTATGAAGCAGAATAATAATTGAAGTGAGCTTAGAAGTAGGAATGTTTTTGTAATGAAAGATGGTACGAAATATATCTAAAAAACGTTTTTGACCAAAAGAGCAGGTCATCTTTTATTACACATGGCGGCAAGCCATGTGGGCCAGCGGATTAAGAACATTTTAGCTTGTGACTAGCAAAAACAATGTCATCAATGGACCATAGACAGGGATATATTGAAGTAATGAAGTTGGATCGAAGGGAGTGAAAGGTAGCGTAAGCTTATATTTAGTCTTTAAAAAAGTATACCAGGCACACCATCAATTGATGATTCAAGAGAGGAGGTAGTAGGATTTGCAACCTTCCTCAAGAGTGTCCAAATATTTTTGCTGTTTCGTTTACAAAGTTTTTGGACCATTCTTTGATTCACTTCCAGCTGAACTTGAATATCATTTTTTTAAGCTCCAATTCATAACGAGCTATAATTTGTTTCTTGACAAAAAAGATAAGAGATATGGTCAGAAGCAAGAGTTTTGGCTCTTCTAAGATCGCAGTTTATATATTTTTTAAGCAGAACTATGGCGGAAGAAAAGGTATTAGAATGAGGAGAAGTTGAAGTAGACAAGACAGAAGAGACTACGCAGATGAGACTTTATCATTTTTAAATTCCATTGAGCAATCTTTTCCATAAAGATGGATGAGACAGCATCGTTCCTACCATCCCACATGTCACGATTGACTAAAAATGTAAATTTCCTGCAAGTCTTGGGGTTCCAATGAATGGATAGCGCATGTCTATCCATTTGTAAGAGAGAAAGGGAAGGCAGGGCTAAGAAGCTATGTGACGAGGACTGCAAGATGGTAGACAGAATCCTATGCTCCCCAAGCAAGGGATTGATGTTGACTACGGGGGCAAGGAGACCTGACCACATCTTTGATGCTACTATAAAGTCTATCGATGAGCGCGATGCTCCTCTCTGCCAGGTTATATAAGTGTGTGGAGAAGCAGGGAGAACAAGATGAATGTCCCATTCATCCAGGAAGTGAATCCAGGTGCTCCTTCTCAGAAGCGAGAGCTTGGGATAAGCAGATCGTCTTCAAGATGTTGGACATGTCAGCATAGAAGGTGGCACTAAAGTCACCCCCAATATCAGCAGTATAATGTTCTCTGATGGCATATGATATCACCATAACCCTAGCAACAGCAGTATAATGTGCTCCAATGGCATCTGATATCACCATAACTCTAGCGCCAGCAGTATAAGGTGTTCTGATGATATAATCTCTAACCCTATCTCTAGCATTAGCAGTGTGATATGCCCTGATGGCATATGATCTCACCATACCACTAGCACTAGCAGCAAAATGGGCTCTAATGAAATAGGTTCTCACCGTAACTCTAGCACCAGCGGTATAATGTGCTCAGATGGTGTAGGATCTCACCATATCTATCACAATATCAGTGTAATGGGCTCCGATGGCATAGGATCACACCATAATTCTAGCATCAGCGGTAAAATGTGATCTGATGGCAGGTGCTCCCACAATAAGTCTAGCACGAGCAGTATAATGTGTTCTTATAGCACAAGACCTCACCTTAAATGTAGCACCAGCAGTGCACTGTGCTCTGATGGCATAAGATCTCACCATAACTCTAGCACCAGCAGTATAATGTGCTCTGATGAACTAGGATCTCACCATTACTCTAGCACAACCAGTGTAATGTACTCTGATGGCGTAGGGTCTCACCATAACTCTAGCACCACCAGTAAAATGTGCGTGGATGGTGTAGGATCCCAATATGCCTCTTGCACCATAGACTCTCATCACAACCCTAGCGACTGAGGTGCAATGTGCTCTGATGGCAAGTGTTCTGACCATAACTGTAGCACCAGAAGTATAATGTGCTCTGATGGCATGGGACCTCACTATAACTCTAGCACCAGCAGTATAATGTGCTTTGATGGCATAAAATTTCACCATATCACTAGCACCAGCAATATAATGTGCTCAGATGGTGGAGGATCTCACCATATCTATCGCAATATCAGTGTAATGGGCTGTGATGGCATTGAATCACACCATAATTCTGGCATGCAGTGTGTAATGAGCCATGACGGCATAGGTTCTCACCATAAGTCTAGCACCATCAGTATAATGAGGCCTGATGGAAAAGAATATCACCATAAATATAGCACCAGCAGTATAATGTTCTCTGATGGCATATGATATCACCATATCCCTAGCACCAGCAGTATAATGTGGTCTAATGGCATCAGATATCACCATAACTCTAGCGCCAACAGTAAAATGTGTTCTGATGATATAATCTCTCACACTATCCCTAGAACTAGCAGTGTGATATGCCCTGATGGCAAAGGATCTCACCATACCACTAGAACTAGCAGCAAAATGGGATCTAATGACATAGGTTCTCATGGTAACTCTAGCACTAGTGGTATAATGTGCTCAGATGGTGTAGGATCTCGCTATAACTATCACAATATCAGTGTAATGGGCGCCAATGGCATAGGATCACACCATCATTCTAGCATCAGCGGTAAAATGTGATCTGATGGCAGGTGCTCTCACCATATGTCTAGCACCAGCAGTATAATGTGTTCTGATGGCACAAGACCTCACCTTAAATGTAGCACCAGCAGTGTATTGTGCTCTGATGGCATTGGATCTCCCCATAACTCTAGCACTAGTATTATGATTTGCTCTGATCACATAGGATCTCACCATAACTCCACCACCATCAGTATAATGTGACCTGATGGCATAGCATCTCACCATAAATATAGCACCCGCAGTATCATGTTCTCTGATGGAATATGATATCACCATAACCCTAGCACCTGCAGTATAATGTGGTCTAATGGCATCAGATATCACCATAACTCTAGCGCCAGCAGTATAATGTGTTCTGATTATATAATCTCTCAGCCGAACTCTAGCACTAGCAGTGTGATATGCCCTAATGGCACAGAATATCAACATAACTATAGCACTAGCAGCATAATGGGCTCTAATTACCTAGGCTCTCACCATAACTGTAGCACCAACATTATAATGTGCTCTGATGAAATAGACTCTCATCACAACTCTAGCACCAGAGATACAATGTCTTCTGATGGCAGGCACTCTCACCATAACTCTAGCACCAGCAGTATAATGTGTTCTGATGTCATAGTATATCACGATAACTCTACCACCAGCATTATAATGTGCTCTGATGGAATAGGATCTCACCATAACTCTAGTACCAGCAGTTTAATGTGCTCCGATGGCTTAGGATCTTACATAACTCTTGCACCAGCATTTTCATTTAGTCTGATCACATAGGACCTCATCATAACTCTGGCACCATCAGTATAATGTGACCTGATGGAATCTAATTTCACCATACATATAGCACCAGCAGTATAATGTTCTCTGATGGCATATGATATCACCATAACCCTAGCACCAGCAGTATAATGTGCTCTGATGGCATCAGATATCACCATAACTCTAGTGCCAGCAGTATAATGTGTTCTGATGATATAATCTCTCCCCCTATCTCTAGCACTAGCAGTGTGATATGTCCTGATGGCATAGGACCTTACCATAACTCTAGCACAAGCAGCAAAATGGGCTCTAATGGCATAGTTTCTGGCTGTAACTCTAGCACCAGCAGTATAATGTGCTCTGATGAAATAGACTCTCATCACAACTCTAGCACCAGAGGTAAAATGTCTTCTGATGAAAGGCGCTCTCATCATAACTCTAGCACCAGCAGTATAATGTGCTCTGATGGCATAGGATCTCACCATAACTCTTGCACTTTCAGTATAATGTGCTCAGATAGTGTAGGATCACACCATAACTGTAGCACATGCTATATAATGTGCCCTGATGGCATAGGATCTCACCATATCTCTAGCACCAGCAGTATAATGTGCTCTGATGAACTAGGATCTCACCATTACTCTAGCACCACCAGTGTAATGTACTCTGATGGCATAGGGTCTCACCATAACTCTAGCACCACCAGTAAAATGTGCGTGGATGGTGTAGGATCCCAATATGCCTCTTGCACCATGGACTCTCATCACAACCCTAGCGACTGAGATGCAATGTGCTCTCATGGCAGGTGCTCTGACCATAACTGTAGCACCAGAAGTATAATGTGCTCTGATGGCATGGGACCTCACTATAACTCTAGCACCAGCAGTATAATGTGCTTTGATGGAATACAATTTCACCATATCACTAGCACCAGCAGTATAATGTGCTCAGATGGTGGAGGATCTCACCATATCTATCGCAATATCAGTGTAATGGGCTGTGATGGCATTGAATCACACCATAATTCTGGCATGCAGTGTGTAATGAGCCATGACGGCATAGGTTCTCACCATAAGTCTAGCACCATCAGTATAATGAGACCTGATGGAAAAGAATATCACCATAAATATAGCACCAGCAGTATAATGTTCTCTGATGGCATATGATATCACCATATCCCTAGCACCAGCAGTATAATGTGGTCTAATGGCATCAGATATCACCATAACTCTAGCGCCAACAGTAAAATGTGTTCCGATGATATAATCTCTCACACTATCCCTAGAACTAGCAGTGTGATATGCCCTGATGGCATAGGATCTCACCATACCACTAGAACTAGCAGCAAAATGGGATCTAATGACATAGGTTCTCACGGTAACTCTAGCACTAGTGGTATAATGTGCTCAGATGGTGTAGGATCTCACTATAACTATCACAATATCAGTGTAATGGGCGCCAATGGCATAGGATCACACCATAATTCTAGCATCAGTGGTAAAATGTGATCTGATGGCAGGTGCTCTCACCATAAGTATAGCACCAGCAGAATAATGTGCTTAGATAGTGTAGGATCACACCATAACTGTAGCGCATGCTATATAATGGGCCCTGATGGCATAGAATCACACCATATCTCTACCACCAGCAGTATAATGTACTCTGATGGCAAAGCACCTCACCATAACTCTAGCACCAGCAGTATAATTGCTCTGATGGCATTGAATCTCTAAACACAAATCAAGCACCAGCAGCGTAATGTGTTTTGATGATTTAGGGCCTCATTACGACCCTGGTGGAAGACCATGGTGTTATTAGCACCATGGTCCATGCCGGTAAATTACCGGCTCCGCCATGGAGAAAGGGGGAATTACCACCCCATTACAAGGTTTGCGGGACGGTAATTCCCCCTTCCTCCATGGCCCTTCCCCATTCCCATTTTTGCCCCATAGGGCTCAATTGGAATGGGGAAAGCGCTAAGTACGGTGCCGCAAATTGCGGCACTGTAATTAGCACCAAGGTCCCTTTGCGGGTCCCTACTTTAACGGCTGGTCTACACCAGCCATTAAGGTCGGGTCCCGCAAAGGGACCTCGTAATTAGGCGCTAATAGGTTAACGGCGCCGCAGCCTTTTACGGCGCCGTTAACCCATTAGCGCCTCGGTCGTAATGAGGCCCTTAGTCTCTCATTATAGCTTTAGCACCAGCCGTAGAACTTGCTCTCATGTCATAGGATCTCACCATACCTCTAGCACCAGCAGTATAATGTGATCTGATGGCGTAGGATCTAATATAACTCTAGCGCCAGCATTATATTATGCTCTGATGGCGTAGGATGCCACCCGAACTCTAGCGCCAGTGGTATAATGTGTTCTGATGAACTAGGATCTCACCATTACTCTAGCACCACCAGTATAATGTGCTCTGATGTCTTATGATCTCACCAAAACTCTAGCACCGCCAGTATAATGTGCTTGGATGGTGTAGGATCACAACATGCCGCTTGCATCCTAGACTCTCATCACAACGCTAGCGACCGAGGTGCAATGTGCTCTGATGGCAGGCACTCTGACCATAACTGTAGTATCAGAAGTATAATGTGCTCTGATGGCATTGGACCTCACTATAACTCAAGCACCATCAGTATAACATACTTGCCAACCCTACAGATTTAGGCAGTAGGCTACTGCTTTTGAAGCAGTCCTACCGCCTACAGATGTCAGTGACCGATCCTACTGCTTTTTACAGTGGCAAGTAATTTATGTGATTCTAAGTCAGCCTCCAGGACAAAGCATACAACACATCAGTCTGTCTATACAGTGGGCTGGTAGGTGATTACCTTGCACTCAGACCAATCCACTGACCTGACAGCTACTTGGCTCTGTCCTGCACTCTTGCCAGGGCAACCCTTAGGTGAACCACCAGTGAAAGCAAGTGGCAGAGTGTAACACCATCACACAGCATCTGCCGACAATTTGCTGTTACCATTCAGAATTATACATTTTTAACATTTCAACATGTTTCCATGATGTGATGTTTGTATGTTTTGTATTTTCCTGTGATGTCATTGTTATGGAAATTATTATTTTTCAAACTTGAAAAATCCTACATCTTTTTGGTCACAGAATGTTGGCAAGTATGGTATAATGTGCTCTGATGGCATATGATTTCACCATATCACTAGCACCAGCAGTATAATGTGCTCGGATGGTGTAGGATCTCACCATATCTATCGCAATATCAGTGTAATGGGCTGTGATGGCATCGAATCACATCATAATTCTGGCATGCACTGTGTAATAGGCTGTGACGGCATAGATTCTCACCATAACTCTAGCACCATCAGCATAATGTGAACTGATGGAATAGAATGTCACCATAAATATAGCACCAGCAGTATAATGTTCTCTGATGGCATAGGATATCACTATAACCCTAGCGCCAGCAGTATAATGTGCTCCAATGGCATCTGATATCACCATAACTCTAGCACCATCAGCATAATGTGAACTGATGGAATAGAATATCACCATAAATATAGCACCAGCAGTATAATGTTCTCTGATGGCGTATGATATCACCATATCCCTAGCACCAGCAGTATAATGTGCTCCAATGGCATCTGATATCACCATAACTCTTGCGCCAACAGTATAATGTGTTCTGATGATATAATCTCTCACACTATCTCTAGCAATAGCAGTGTGATATGCTCTGATGGCATAGGATCTCACCATATCACTAGCACTAGCAGCAAAATGGGATCTAATGACATAGGTTCTCACTGTAGCTCTAGCACCAGCAGTAGAATGTACTCAGATGGTGTAGGATCTCACCCTAACTATCACAATATCAGTGTAATGGGCTCCGATGGCATACGATCACACCATAATTCTAGCACCAGCAGTATAATGCGTTCTCATCATATAATCTCTCACGCTATCTCTAGCACTAGCAGTGTGAAATGCACTGATTGCCTAGGATCTCACCATACCACTAGCACTAGCAGCAAAATGGGCTCTAATGCCATAGGTTCTCACCGTAACTCTAGCATTAGTCGTATAATGTGCTCAGTCGGTGTAGGATCTCACCATAACTATCACAAAATCAGTGTAATGGCCTCCGATGGCATAGAATCACACCATAATTCTAGCACCAGTGGTAAAATGTAATCTGATGGCAGGTGCTCTCACCATAAGTGTAGCACCAGCAGTATAATGTGTTCTAATGGGGCAAGACCTCACCTTAAATGTAGCACCAGCAGTGTACTGTCCTCTGATGTCATAGGATCTCACCATATGATTAGCAGCAGCAATATAATGTGCTCAGATGGTGTAGGATCTCACCATATCTATCGCAATACCAATGTAATTGGCTGTGCTGGCATAGAATCACACCATAAATCTGGCATGTACCGTATAATGGGACCTTATTACATAGGGTCTCACCATAACTCCACCACCATCAGTATAATGTGACCTGATGGCATAGAATCTCACCATAAATATAGCACCAAGAATATCATGTTCTCTAATGGCGTATAATATCACCATAACCCTAGCACCTGCAGTATAATGTGGTCTAACGGCATCAGATATCACCATAACTCTAGCGCCAGCAGTATAATGTGTTCTGATTATATAATCTTGCAGCCGCACTCTAGCACTAGCAGTGTGATATGCCCTAATGGCATAGAATAGCACCATAACTATAGCACTAGCAGCATAATAGGCTCTAATGACATAGGCTCTCACCATAACTCTAGCACCATCAGTATAATGTGCTCTAATAAAATAGACTCTCATCACAACTCTAACACCAGAGGTAAAATGTCTTCTGCTGGCAGGCGCTCTCACCATAACTCTAGCACCAGCTGTGTAATGTGCTCTGATGGCATAGGATCCCACCATAACTCTAGCACCAGCAGTATAATGTGCTCTGATGGCATAGGATCCCACCATAACTCTTGCACCAGCAGTATGATGTATTCTGATGGCATTGGATATTACCATAACTCTCGCACCAGCATATGATGTGCTCTCATGGCATTGGATATCAGCATAACTCTAGCACCAGCAGTGTAGTGTGCTTTGATGATATAGACTATCACCAGAACTCTATCACCAGAGGTACAATGTGCTCTGATCTCAACACATATCTGGCACTAGCAGTGAAATGTGCTCTGATAGCATAGGATACACACACTATCCTAGCGCCAACGATACCTTGGCTTTGGACCTATACCTAAATGTAAAACATATCGGCCAACTTGCGGAGACTTTCGGCAAGCATTGTTTCGTATATGTCCAGTTGAAACTCCATCGTCACCACCTTTATGACTGGCCTCACCATTGCTGACTCCAGGAAGTGCCTAAATAGGTTGACCTGGAATTATGCCAAGAGTCTGATCCTGACCTCCTTCTCCCACATCGACTGTAGTCCCCAATCTATTGGTATTCTTGATTAGGCCTTTTCTCAAGCCTCACCCCTTTGATCAAAAACCTTGGTGTAAAAAGTAATGTCACTCTAACCTTTTCACCTCCCGTCAACCCCATTACCTCCATCTCTGCTACCATCTAAAAATGTTCCATACTCCATATTTTCCTTTCCCAGCAGAATAACTACCAGCAGTTTTGAATTGAATTAATTGATGCATACCTCACTTTCTGTGTCTCCATAGCATATCTTAGCTTCTAAAGGGCCTCAAATCATCTGAGCATGTGACGCCAGACATTTCCTATCTACATTGGCTCTTTGTGGCAAACATCTGAAGTACAAGTCATTTTGCATCGTCCATAAGATCATTCATGCAAACCACTCAATATATTCTCCAATCTTTCCTGATGCTTTAAACTCTCACAATCTGTGCTCTACCTCTTATATTCTGTTAATTATCTCCTAATCTATGCCGTTTTAAGTGGGTGTACAGTATTTTGCTTTAAAGACACTGCTTTCTTATGAGTTGTGCTGCACTATGTCTACTGGATTCTAAATTCAATCGATCATTGCTCCAAGGTACCAGTAAAAGATGTCCTATATAGATATAAAAAGTGGAAATATAGGTAAGGAGTATCATGTGTCAAATGTGTTGGGAATGGGGCAGCCACGTCTCCACCCCTAGGCACTTTAAAGTAAGGCAAGATGCATTTGAGGCACTGTGATGAGCATGGGGAGATGGGGAATGTAAAGACTGGAGGGGGTGTCTGTACTCCTGCTCTCTATATGGCAGAGGAGAGGCACAGAGGACCCCAGCCAAGATTCTCTATAAGGTAGCACAGGTCGTGCAATCAAGGCCTAGCTTCTCAGGAAGTGATGCAGGCTGGTTCATAAGTACAGTGTAGACCCCAAGCACCCACAAAGGAATGCCTGCACACTATATTAGTTAAAACAAAGTCTTTATATAGTTAAGGTTCAAGGTTATACACAATGTCACAATAACTCACTTTGTGCTCAGTTAATCTACAATGGCAAATATATACAGTTCTAAGTGGTACCACAATTATTATCAGATTTCAGTAAAATGCATCAACTGTACTCTGGTCAAATGTCACACAAATCAGTTAATAAATGTAACCAGCAATAGACATAGGAGGAAAGCAGTTGGTTAGAACAATTGGCAGAATACTGGCCCCACCACTAGACACAGTTCTGTGTGGAGATCTGGGCAACCTGTAAGATAACGATATACCACAAGCCCAATCCAGATATTTTTCAATTAGTCTTATTTCCTTCTAAAGTGTTTCTACCATCCCAATGTACCTGGATGGCAGAGTTCCTTCTTGAGAGACTCCCTTTAAAGCAGGAGCCACAAATCATTGACGAGTCTTGAAGAAAGTGAATTTGGCATTGATGATCATCGATGGAAAGTTTGGTGGCGTCGAGGCAGCAGCTTCGATCTTGACGGTGCTCGTCGACGACGAGTCAAAGATGTCCTGCAAGGATGAGGCGTGCAGGGCACCTCAATGTCAATAGTTCAGGACCACAAAGAGTTTGCGAAGAACTGTGGCCCAGCAAGGGTGTTGAGTCGTCTGGCATTTCTATGGTCTTTGGGTGGTGGGAAACCCACCGGTGGATGCTCCTTGGCGTATCGACGGCCTGGCCTTCTCTGGCGGGATAAGGCAGTTGGTGGTGCGGATGAGCGCGTCCGTGAATCAAATGTCTTAGGCAAATGAAGCGTTGTGACTCCTGTCATCGACAGCACAGCGTCAAGCAGTCCCCACTTCTGGGCAACCAACTTCGATGGGCCTCCAGCGGTTATAGCAAACCTGCAAACCCTGGTCGGCGACAGTGTGCAGAATGTCCGGTGCTTCTCATCATTCTCCTCGGCGGTCCCTGTCTCTGGTCGGCAGCCTGTCGAGGGTCTGACTTCCAGGGAGCTTCGGCAAAGGTTAGCAGTGCACGATGGTCCCTCGTAGCTTGGGAAGAGGGTGCCTAACCAGGTCCTTTCCGGATCAGTTCTTGAAGACACGGCAGCTTTCAGATCGATTCAGAAGAGCAGCAGCACTGCTTCTCTTCCAGCAGGGCTTCAAGGTTCAGCTTTGTTTCAATGTCAGTTTCAACTCCAGCTTCTGAACGAATTCTAGCAGTGAGAGGCCCCCAGATGTACTGTTGATCTCCCATTTATTCAGCTGGGTCACACTCAGGCAACCGATCACTCAGAAGGGCATTCCGGTAGTCAGTCAGCCAATCAGGCGCACGGGGCATTCAGGCTATTCTTCTCCATCCAGACACTCACAATACAGAATGTGGATTTGGACAAGTACCACGCCATTCAACACTACACACTGCAGTCATACCAGTTTCGGGCAGGGCTGTCTCAGTCATTGTGTCAAACACCAGATACTAGACATCCACAACACAGAATGCGTATTCGTCACACTCTCCATTCACCCAGGTCCCATCCACAGGTGTACCCACAACATACGGTCGTTGGGAAGGCTCCAGCCAGTCTGGTCGGCACTTCCCCACACTACCATATATGGAACTCCCACCCAACCGCCAGTCAGGGGGAAGGGACAGAGTCAGGGCTTCCCGGACTTCGGGAAGACCAAGGTAACAGGTGATGGAAGGCAAGAGGTCACGGGAGCCATCTAGTTTCCATCAGGAATCAACTGATTCCAATGACAGGGCCTGGGCATCCCAAAATGGAAGACGCTCAGGGCACCTGTCAATTCAACATGGAACTGCCACCAGCCCGTACCCTGCTCTGTGGGCCACACACAGGTGCCCAAAAACATATACTAGCGGCACAGGGTTGTACCCCCCTCCATGGCTGCCATAAGGATATCCCATGGGTCTGTACACCAAACCAAAAGAGAGAGCTGCACCGCCAGGAGTCCCACATGAACTCCTGTGTGGAAAACACGAAAGAACACACGATAAAAAACAGTTAAGGACAAGGATTACGGAGGCCCTGTCCCTCCGTTGCATTTCCAGCATCACAGGGAATAGTGAGAGGGACGCCTTCCCCTCCAGCATAACCCCTTGTTAATTTAACCAATTATAGTTTAACTACATGATGTGGCCCAAGGTGTAGGCGGAATCGCTATTTTGCATAGATATTGGTAATCCTAGGTAGAAGGGAAGGCTTGCACTGTAAATGCGGCATTGCATGCATTAGGCCCGAATTCATGAGGTCACAGAAATCTCCAGTCTTGCCCGAGCTCCCATGAGTACAGTTTGCACCCCCACCCGCTACACCGTCTATTCATTGTTCCTGAAAGTGTTGCAAAGATGTGTATTTCACCCAAGAGTAATATGCCCTACAAGGCCGCGATTAGAGATCGGTGCCATGTCTGCATGTTATCTCACACTGGCCAAAGCATACTCCATGGTCAGGTTTCTGTACTGCTCACAGCATGGAGACAGCAATGATAGACCTGACAACTCACATGCTCAGTGTGTTGGACAAGGCCAAGCCCGGGCTATCAGTGCTCTTGGATTTGAGTGCAGTGTTCGACCTAGTCGACCATAAGATACTTCAAAAAGCATTAGAGCAAGTGACACATTGCTCTAATGAAGCCTGACTGACAGAGAAGCCAACATTCACTGGGGAGGGGAAATGTTCTAAAGCATCACCCATCTGGTATGGTGTCCCTCAAGGGGCTAGTCTTTCACCTCTCCTCTTCAATTTATACATGAGAAGTCTCTGTGAGGTGCTAGAGGGTATCAGAGCGTTTTTCAACAACAATGCTGATTATACCCAGTTGGTGGTGGAACTGGGTGGTGGTGGAACTGGGCGGCAATCACAGCAAGGACAGTTCCAAAATCGCGACAATTTATAACATCATAGAGAAATGAATGGAGGCTAACTGGATGTGCCTTAACGGCAAAAAAACGGACTGAATGGTTTTTGGCACCCACATGCTTGAGCTAAATTAGGACAAGAATACAAAGTCTTTTACATCAAAGAAACTTGCATTCAGGTTTCTGGGCAGGTGAAAACCCTGGGACTTGTCCTGGAAGCCTCAATCGGGGCTGATGCGCAGGTACAACACCTTCATAAGAGAAGTCTATACCATCTATGCCTGCTCAGAGCAATACAACCACTCCTGAACGAATTCTTACTGCACCAACATAGCAAGGGCCACTATTCTGTCCTGTTTAGATTACAGGAATGTGCTGCTGTTAGGTGCTAACAAGTTCTGTGTGGCCAAATGCCAGGTTATGGAAAACAATGTGGTTAGAATAATCAAAGGAAAGAACAAAAGGGATCACATCACCGCAGATAGGAGAGCCTTACATTGGCTGAAAGTGGTGGATAGGATTCAATTCAAATCATTGACACTGATGCACAAACGCCTATATCGGAACGCACCTGCGTATCTCAAGAACGAAATTGTTCAATACATCGCAAAGCGCACCCTGAGGTCTGAGGGTCTGGGAATGGTTGAAGTACCAGCCCACAAACGAGTTAATGGCTTGTGAAGAGCATTCCCAGTGTTGGCTGCAAAAACATGGAATAATCTCCCATTAAATATCAGACTGGAATCCAACTACATGGCTTTTAGGAAGAAATGCCTAAAATCATACATTTTCAAATAATCAGCAGGATTCTCCTCTTTGTATTTTGTATTTTGTATTTTATTGAATTTATATAGCGTTTTAATCCCAAACCTCTTGCCTTACCTATCCTCTTTAAGACTATAGGTTAGGCACGGCCTCCCTGTCTTGTCTCCTTCTTTGTCTAATCGTATTTTGTGTTTTATGTTTACGTGCCCCGATGCCTGTAGGCTTTCAGCGCTTTATAAGTCTAAAAATAACATTAAAATAAAGCATGGCCCGGGTGACCACAAGTTATAGCCCATATAACTGACTAAACTGACTAAACCCTAAAATACCCGAATTCCATGGCACTTTGACCACCAACCCCAAAGTAACAAGAAATGTTAAAAGAGGATGGACAGGGCATATCGTTGACGCGACAATCGTGTGATTTGTATTGAGAGGTGCTGGTAAGGATACATTATAGTTCTAAATGAGGGTGGAGACCTTGGTGACGATGGCACGGAGGGAGTGAGTGAAATGTGTGTGTGAAGGTTAGAGTGCCCCAGAACCTCCTTTGTGCCTGTCCTAAGGCCTGCCAAGTGCACAGTATGAGTGATCAAATAAGTTGTATAGTAGGAGTATAATTAATTTGTTTTCTGACCTTCAACATGAGAAGAAGATGAGCCCTGCAGCACCCACGTGATGGAAGCGGACAGACTGGGCTGATAACAATAAACTGCTCTTCCTTATGGATAAAGGTGATACCTGTGTAGCGTCCATCCAATCAGCCACGTCGGTTTTTACTATATGTACTGTGTCATTTATGACAATGTTTTGCTTTATAAGATTCTGCTTGTACTATTTTTCGGCAGAACGTTCTTAGAAGCAGAGTTCTTTGCTGTTGCTCTCATCTGAGTGTGAGATTAAACCTGTTATCCTAAGACGATCAACTTAGGCCTTTCTTCCCTAGCGGGTTGTATTCTCTCTCATGTGAGCGTTCAGGGACGTGCCTTCAGTTGCTGACCCCGATGTGATCCCAGTGCCTCTGTACCTCTGAAGGCTTCCACACTGCTTCTCCAGATGGAATTGTGCCCTTCTTCAGTGAACGAGCCCGAAAAAACACATGTTTCGAGTGGTTTAGAAGGAGCCATTTTAAGAAAAGTCCTCTCTGCTCTTTGAAGCAGGGCACACCTCCGAGGAGAGTGCAGGCTGGTGTTGGGACCCCATTATGGAGGAGATTGGGTGAGAACGCACATGTGAGTAGATTCTTGTAAGAGATAGCAAGCATGGGACAAATGCATGGGGAAGTGTGAAAGGTGTGAGTACGTGGAAAGCAAGGTCATTTGTCTCAGGAGGATAGTTCAGAGGCAACGTGCTCATCTTGGAAGCAAGACGACACGGAGCAACACAGGTTTGATCCCCGGGTCCACGCTTAGAATCCTCTGGGTATTAAGCACGTTATAAATAACCTATCATGTCATATCATATCATATCATATCATTGATGTGAAATGGATGAGGTTAGGGTTATTTGTTGACAAATTTTCATAATATTGGTTGAGTTTTTCAGTAAAAGTATTATAAGGTAGGGCATTATAAGGTAAGGCAAAGGTAATGCAGGGATCCCTATGCAGGTATGGTAGGATCCCGGTGCAGGTTCTCCAGCAGGGCCAACAGCCCCGGTATCTGCATCAAGTGCAAGCACCATCACACATAAAACCTTTCAGTGCTGACTAGTTCACCAGTGTATGAGCAGGAACAGACACAACCTGCAGCCTAAGTATGGAAGAAGAATTATTTGCTGCATGACACAGTGACACAATATACTGGGGCAAGTTTGTAGGTGGCAATTCATTTTCATTCCCTCGGTCGAATACATATCCGGATTAGGGCAGCCCACACATTGGCAAAGCATGCATTTAAATGATGTATTCTGTGACCCTGGATGTCAATGTTGGCTAAGACTGTGTCCCATAAACCTTTTGTCTATTGCAATCGGCAGCCACTTACAACAAATCCTACTTGACAAGGCAGTCAACCTCCATGTTTTATAAGAGAATGTCATTGCTTTGATTCTTTATGACTGCTTCTTCTCTCTTCTGGTACGTTTCTTGAGCACTTGTGAGTTTTTTTTTTGCAAAAAAGAGTTTAATTGCACCCTGAATAATAACGATGAATATTACTAGTGTGGTATTTTGTGCTACTCACTTTTGGGGCACCGTTGAATAACATGCAGAGAAAGATGTAACAGTAACGTATGACTTATTAGTAGAGTAATACAATTTCTAGGAATACTTTTTGCACATAATAGTCAATAGCGTCCCTTATCAGCATTTCTTGGGAAAGGCCATGAGAATGTGGGCATCTGGGATGCTCTCCTTTTCACCCCTTTCCATGGCCCTTTCTGAAAACGTTCAGTGTTTTGAAGTAAAGTGCCTGTGTTTCCTTGAGAACACAAATACATATAATAGGTCAGTCTTGCTCCCTCTCCATCCCCAATATGCCATGATGACACCCCTTGCAGTTCCCTCTGCTACCATGCATTGCAATATGCAGCCGTCTTTACAAGAAAGTGCAACATGTCAGCACAATAAATGCAAAGTCCACTCAGCATCGTTCGAAGTGTTTTCCAAGTGCAGACCCCATAGCTACAATTACCATCAAATACTTGACCACAACTTCTTGTTGTGTCCAGTAGAGGATGCATTGCAAATAAAGAAGAGCATTAAGGATCTGGAGCGAAGGAAGAACACCAGAGGGTGATGTGTATGGAAAATCAAGTAAATGAGACAGAGGTATAAATCAAGAAAGGTAGTTCAGTAGATTGACGGATCATTGCAAAAGTTCTATGCCTGACTTGCAAGCCAATACTACTACTTGTGGAACTGGCTCGACTCCTTTCTTGTTCCAACAAGTTGATGCACACTTGCATTATGAACATATGTTTCAATTAATCCTCATCTTAGTGACTCATCTTAATGCAATGCGACATAGAAGTAATGGTCTTCAAACTTTACTACTAAATGCATCTGTGTTGCCTGCTAAAATCCATAAATTGTCAGCCTCTTTGCTCAGCGTTGTGCACGGTCAGATCATAATGCAGTGTTCAAGTCCCTAAAAATAAAGTGGGTCGACTCATTAACACGCCATGGAATGTTGTTCCACGAGAAATTAAAATGCAAAACTTTACCTCTGAAAAAAGTTGGGCGATTCCTAAAATCAGCAGCACTCCTCCGTCCATACTCGTGTACCCTAGACTTCAGCCCTTTCATAATCTACGATTACTATCAACCACCCAACTAATTGTTCTTTTCCTGTCAATTCATGTTTTGTGTGCAAGATACATTATCACAAATGTAATATTACATCTGGCATCTGTCTCACTCTAAAGATTAAATGTTGTCAATGCAATGCATTCCTTTCTGTCAGCATTCTATTTCTTGCAATGAACATTTTACTCCAACCTTTTATAAATGTTTTTAAAATTAAAAAACATATGTATATATAAATGTAATCATAAAATACTGTTCTCTGATTTTTCAAAAAGGCACATACTTAAAATAATCACATTCTCATTTATTCGATTGACCATCTTGGATTGGTCAGTGACATCACTTCCAGCAGCCATCTTGGATCTGTGACATCACTTCTGGTGGCCATCTTGGATGAACCTCATATTCAGCTAAAAGCCATAAGAGGCTCCTTGGCAACATCAATCAGGAAGAAATCACCTCATCTGAGCAACACCATTGACAATATCAGAGAGACCATCCGCTGATGTACTAGATGATCAGGTGACAATAGTGTGTGTCATCCCTTCTGGACTCCCTAGGGGCATCCTGGTTAAGGGTAGAACAGTGAAGGGTGAAGACCAGCCATTGACCAGCCTCTGTGCCTCTTAGCCTATGAGCCTTTCCTTAGCCTTTCTCTCTGTTACGCCTGTGAGTACCCAAAGCTTCCTAATTACTGTACTGTCTCTCCAGACTGTGCAACTGGCCTATAATGCATTCACTCCCGCTCCTCCTGCTGCTCCTCCTACTCTCCTCTCCCTATGATTTCTCCAATTATGCTTCAACTTCCTCCTTTACTATCCCAGTTAAAAAAACATACAACTCAAAACTCTCACTGCTCCAATTCTCTTCCACCTCCTTCCAACAAAGAAAGCAGACGAGCTAACCATATCTCCTCTAACACCTCTCTTCCTCTAAAACTCAACTTCTGTCCTCTTCCTTACCTCATCAACTAAACATTGCCCTCTGGAATGCTCAATCTGTATGCAACAAAACGTCCTTTATCATTAATTACTTTCACTCCAGCTCTACCCCCCTAGACCTTCTTGCTATCAATGAAACCTAGATGTCTCCATCTGTCAGTGCCATCTGGCAGCCTTACACAACTATCCATCGTTCACTCTCCTCAACTGACTGGCAGAGGTGGGCGTGTTAGATAACTATGATCCCAGAAGCCCTCCGACCCCCCCCCCCGTGGTGGCTGTGCTAGTCCTTACACGGCTAGACTATTGTAATTCGCTGTATCTGTTGCAACCCATCGGTCTTATTCATCGACTCCAGTGTATGCAGAACCTTGCAACTAGGTTAGCCACTAGTTCTCCCTATGGTGCTCACATTTCACCAGTGCTCCGCCAACTTCACTGGCTTCCGGTGTCTCCGCAAATTCATTTTAAATCACTGTGTATCGTCTATCGGGCAATCCACGGTCATGGAGCTGTATTCCTGCAGTCTAAATTTTCCCAATACTCTCCGGATCAGGATCTCCGTTCCGCTACCTCTAATCAACTCATTGTTCCTAGATTCAACCGGGAAAGGCTCAGCGGTAGAGCTTTTTCTATTGCCGTGGCCAAACTTTGGAACAATATCCCTCCGCTAAGGCCACTTCTAACCACTTGTGCTTTAGAAGAGCTTTGAAAACTAATCTATTCTAGTCCCTGGCTCTCTCACCAGTTCTTCCTTTATTGAGCAGTTCCTCTCTAGCGCCATGATGCCTTTGGGCGACCGTGCGCTTTATAAGTTGAAATACCATAACATAACTACTTTCTTCCCACATCAATGCCTCAAAAACCTCCAAAGCCACGTCCTTTCCTACATCTTTTGAATTCACGATCCCTACAATTGATCTGCCTCACTAAGTTCACATCATCTACATCTATTTCCCTCCTGATCCCACTGGGACGTTCTTTGATGAACTTGGGCAACTCGTTGTTTCTCTTTCAACTAAACATCACCTCATACTCTTCCCTCTCAAAACACTTTCAGAAATCTGAACTTAATTCTTTTCTTGGTAACCATGCTCTCCAATCCTATCTTAACCTACCTACCCACACAGTGGGTAATTCATTGGATCTCTTATTCATCTCCACCTCTCTCTCAGCCACTAATACTACTGTCACGCCATCCATATCAGATCACTCACTTGTTTCCACCACCATCTCCTTTGCACCCTCTGACTGTTCCTCAACACTTGTGTCACCTTTAACTACAAGGAAATGTAAACCTTCTGCCATTCCCCCAATTCTCTCCGACCTATAGTTCTCACTCTCCTCCTTCACACCCGATACCTCTTCCACCAATGCAGCTTCCAATCATCCCTACTATATGCCTCATTCTCCTCTCAGTTCCCTCTGCTTACGTTCAGCCCTAAGTCTCAGCAACCTCAACCATGGGTCACCCCATACATATGCTCTCTCTGCAAAGACACGCGTCACCTGCTTTGTAAATAGAGGTGTACCCACTCGCAGATGTTCCTCTCTTATCTTTGTTTCTTTTGACTATTTTGAATTCTGGGCTTCCATGAACTGATGCCAGTAGCATGGCAGCTTCACACCTCTTCAGGTCTTCTGCTCTATCATACTTGTTTCTACAATCTAGTTGTAATTTCCCAAGATTCAGTCCTTTGGGTTGACTTTAACTTTCAACTCCCCAAGGTTCTGTCCCTTGGATTGACATTAGTAATTTTAAAGTATATATTTTTGTCTTGTCTGTAATGTGTCCTATTTTGTATGATTTTTTAAAGAATTGTTGTTCTTTGAATAAATATTGCTTCTAACATTTTCCTTTTTGTGTGCCATATGAGGATGGGCGGGATATTTGATCTTAAAGTCCCACAAATAAGAAATTGGATTTAAAATACAATAGGTTATGAAGTCCGGTGGTAGATGTTTATGTTTTTTTTAGTATATATTAACCCAGCTATCACAAGTGTAAGTGGTACTGCGAGAAACCTGAAGGTATCTCACCAGCTAGGCCCCAGAGATCTGTGGTCCAGGTGGCCAGGACACAGCCATTGCTATTGGATCAAGTTCCTGAGGGTAGACCAGTCGGGAAGGATCACCTGGATGAGGGTCTTCAGCGAGTGGAAGTGGGACACTGATGGGTGAGATACGGTACCCCATTTCCTGTTACACCTTTCCCCCATCCTACCCCGTAAGATATTTACTAGCTTTACCCCCCTTTTCTGATACAAACACTTTCTTACACAGTGAAAGACAACATACTTTTTAAAAATAAAATTTTTATATTTGTTTGGATCAAATAGATCTTTACAAAATATAAAAACCAACATTTTGCCGAATTACCACAGTAAAATTACAATTATCTATCAAAACATTTCAATAAAAATAAAAAACAAGCCTAAAAAAGATGCATCAAAAAAGCTAAAGACTAAGAAGAAAATCGAGAAAGAGAAAAAAGATAAGAAAAATAAATTAAAAAAAAACTAAGAAAACCTCATTTCCCTAAAAACCTGCACCCCATATTACATTATTAGTTTCAACTGCTATATTAAGCCGTAATAACTGGAGAGGCAATGATCCCGGACTGCCCACCGCTTGGTTGGGTCATGCCAAGTTTTAAAAGGACCTGACCCACTGCAATCGTCAGGGCGGTGTTGTGTCCCGAGATCAAGTGATTCCAAAATTTCTCTGAGGGCAGGCAGTCCATTTTATGCACAAATTTCCCAAAATAGAGGACTCTGGTCTCCCAAGTTCCTTTGCATTTTATGAGTAAGTGACGCAGATTTTGCTTATTTTGAGTTACACAGATTTTACAAAATTATATGATATTCTGGCTTTGCCCTCTAATACTTAGGATCTTGTATGTATGAATTAGGTTAAGGCGGGTCCTAAGAAAAACGTATCTTGATTCACTTGTGGGATGTTTTAGCAGATAGTTGGGCAACTCAATTTTTTTTCCACTACTAGGAAGCTATTCTTCGGTTTTACCAGCCTCATTTCCATTCCTGTTTTAATCCAGTCCATTATTTCCAGTTCTTTTTTTGCTTTCTGAGGATTCTCTATCAGGGTTGTTGCCGTTGAATCGGCTCCTTCCAGATTTCTTTTAGCTTTTATGGCCAGCTTATGGAGGATCTTAGAGCTGTCCTTTTGGAAATGATGATTGACACCTTCATAAAGAGAGTCTTTTTGTGGAGTTATTATTAACCTGTAGAGAGATAGCAATCTCCAAGTTACCTGCTGCTGCAATGATTTCAGGCCGAGCTCAAACTTTAAGACCTGAATGGGAAGACAGCTGGGCAGGTCCAACGAGCTCTTCCAAATGTAACCCTCCACCTGTTGCCAGTCTATGTGCCAGAGCTTCGGTTGGGCCCCCAGGCTCCAACACATACAAAATCACAGGGATTACTTTGGCGTTATAGAACTTTATTAATGGTTTAATTGAACATTTGCAAAGCTCAAAGAAGATCTTTTTCATCTGAGGTATTGTTTTGTCAGCTTTGGATCTGATTTCAAGTTCCACTTTACTCACTGAGGGATAGGCAAACATCATATAACCCAGATAGACCAATTTGTCTACCCTTGTAATTGCTTCTCCTTCAAAAAAACATTTTCCAAAGTTAATTTGCTTTTTTGGGTGTTTCAGCACCAGTATTTTTGACTTTCTTGGATTTACTTGCAGTCCATTTAGTTTAGTGTATTCACTTAGCCCATTGAGTAAGTGCTGCAGGCCTATTGCTGTCCTGTCAATCAAGGCAATGTCATCTGCATAGGCGAGCCAAAAAACCTTAATGGAATTAAGTTTGGGACTTGCCATAGTCCATTTTTGAAGAAAGTCTCCCAGATCTGACAAGTATAGGTTGAAGAAAAAGAGGGCTCCCATACACCCCTGTCCCACACCTTGCTCCACGCTGATAGTATTGGAAAGATGACCAGCCTCATCTAGTCTTACCATGAGCGAGGTGTTTTTGTGGAGCTCAATTAATATTGCCAGGAGCTTATTTGGGAGACCCCATCTTCTCAATTTTGCCCACAATTTCTCCCTGTTTACTAGGTCAAATGCTTTAGAGAGATCTAGCCAGGCTCCAAAGAGCGGACCCTCTCCAAATGTCCTTGTATGTTCTTCTAAAAGACTCAGAGTGAGGCCATTTAGTGTTGTAGACATTCCTCACCTGAAGCCTGTTTGAAATTTGGAGATGATGTTATTTGATTTGGCCCAGTCCGCTCACTCTATCAAGAGTATACGCATGAATATCTTGCTCTCGATGTCCAAGAGGGCAATTGGCCTATAATTTTCGGGCTGCGATCTATCCCCTCCTTTGTAGAATGGTATTATGACTGCTTGTTTCCAAGAAGTAGGGAAGCATTTTGACTCTAGTATTTCCCTATAAAGGGTATCAAGAAGTGTCGCCCAGGTACTAACATTAGACTTCAAAACCTGATAAGTTAGCCCGTTTGGCCCCGCTGCCTTTGATGATGAGGCGCTCAAAATAAGATCTTCTATTAATTTTGCATCAAAGTTCAGTTCCCACTTGGAGACCTCCTGTTGATATTCTAGGGTAGCTGACGTGTTTTTAAAGTTTGCTGTCAGGTAATCTATCCACCTCTTTTCTGTGACCGGGTTACATTGGGTGATGTTACTGGCTGATTTCTTTCCTTTACTATTTATCATTGACCAGAAATTACGGGTACCATTTTCACAAGCCTCCAGCATCTGTTCATTGTCATGTTGGTGACGGAGGATCTTTTTGACCAAGACAACATACTAACACCAGAGCTGTTTACCTGACATGTCCCAACACAAGGGTCAGGCAGAGTCAGGCAATTGACAGTACCACACACACCTGACAGCTCTTTATCTTCCCCACAGGGATAAAAGGCGGAACACAAGAGCACACTACGAGCAAGGCCAAACGCACGAGGAAGCAGCTGTTCTGTACAATCAGCTCAAGTGGAGGAGAAAGGTGGCGAAACCTGAAAGGACGCAGAGAAGGGAATTGCCCTTGCCCTTTTCAACTCAGATCCACGAAGCCTCAGAACAGGGAAACAAAAGACCGGGATTTACAGCTGGCATGTGGAGTAACACATGTCAATGGTGCATGGGGGTGTCCCGCATTGATAACCCAGGCTGGGAGGCAAGCTGGCTACCATGGTACCATCCTTGACTTTCAAAGCAAGACAAGCCAAAGCGTTCAGCACAGCCGGTGAGTCGGAGAAAGCTGATAGCAAACTGGGCTGTGTTGAGGCCAAGGTTGCGAACAGCAACATTGTATGAACTTGTGAATAATGAGCTTGTGTGTTAATAACTTGAAAGAAAGTCCAGGGAATGACCAGCTGCAGAGTGGTCAGGCGCCACATGGGTGCTCATTTGAAGGACTCTGACTGGTCCCATTTGATGAACTACAAATACCAGAAGGCCCCAGGAGAGGCCTGCGTGAGGAGTCAGAGGGTTCATACAAGGGGTTGAGTCAAACCCCTTGTACAATCGAAAGTGTCTGACACAGTGACAAGAAGAAGAGCAAAGGGAAGTGAATACTGCATTAGTAGAAAGCAAAGTGAACTGTGTATTTGGCTGAGGGAAGTCTGTGAATTGGGGTGAAGAGTAATACCCCGTGAACATTGTGTCGACGAGAGTAAACCCAGCTGAGGGTTGTCCACAGTGAATGGTTGTCTAAAGATATGAACACTCTTGAATATTGCCCGTTGATGATAACTTGACTAAAAGGCCATAGTGAACCCAACGGAGGGAGGACCAAGTTGCAGAAGATCGGAGCCCGGCAGAGTGGGATCCTAGGGTGAGGAGTAATCGCCCCATGAAGATTTATTGAAGGATATTTTTGTTTGTGATTTATGGCACATCAGGTCCTCTGAGGCCCTGATATTTTGGAATCAAACTGTAACCTCATGCTGACGAGGCCCAGGAGTATGCAGTGCTCAGAGGTCCCGCCTTGTCCTGTGCTAAAAACGTGGGGAAAGGAGACCACAGTCATACCATCCTGACTTATCATTTTGAGAACACTTTTTTCTTTTCTGATGAACATTATCCCACACTATTTTGTAACTTAACGATAAGGATTTGCAATATTTTTTTTTTTTTTAGTGTAAGCCTTTTTACTTTGACAAGACGCCACTAGGACTGCCTTATTATAATTTGATTGTTCGAAGCTTGTTCCCGTCTTAGATTTAGCTTTTGATTAGGTTTTTTTCGCACCCATTTATACAGTCTGTCTTTACTGTTGCCACCATGAGTTCTTTACAGTACCCAGCCTTTTGTTTATTAATACATACCCAGTGCGCAGTGGAGGAAGTGCGGTGCAGAAGTGTGGTGCTGTCTCGCTGTGGTCTCGCTGCTCTCTGCTGTGTTGTTTTTGGCTGGATTCAGGATCCGTGGACTCTTGAGTGACGTGCTTGCAGCTGCAATCTCATTGGCTATTCCAACTTGAGGCCAGTGTCCCGCCCGCACCCTGCCTCCCCTCCCAGAGTTCCATATAGTCAACACACCCGTGCAGTGGCATGCGCGCAGTGGAGGAAGTGTGGTGTAGAAGTGTGGTGCTGTCTCACTACAGTCAAGCTGCTCTCTGCTGTGTTGTTTTCAGCTGGATTCAGGATTGGTGGACTCTTGAGTGACGTGCTTCCAGCTGCAATCTCATTGGCTATTCCATCATGGTACAGACCTTTCTGGCCAATAGACTGAGAAACCTTTTCAAAATCGAGTCTGAGAAACTTTTGGTAACTGATTTATTTTCGTTTATTGTAAAGGCCAGAGTCCCGCCCGCGCACCGCCTCCCCACCCAGAGTTCCATATAGTCAACACGCCTGTGCAGTGGTGCGCACGCAGTGGGGGAAGTACAGTGCAGAAGTGTAGTGCTGTCTCACTGTCTAGCGTACTAGCATACGGCGAAGGCATAACCCACGCTAGTCTCCGCATTAACAAGGTGGGCAGCATAACTTATCTGTGTGTGTTCACCTAGAAAAGTAACTTAAAATTGTCTTTGAAAGCAATGGTCCTCCGAAAATACTCTCTGAAAACAGGTATGCTGCGTGACATAGGGCAACTGTCTTCTACAGCGCAGTCACAAGCGGCGTCAGTTAAATATCTTCCAGCGAGGTTAGCGAGCACTAGATTACAGCGTTCGCTTTGCCTCACTTCAGATATTAGTTCTTATTACTGCAATGATCTATCTGTTAGAGATCTAGGGCAGCAAGGCACAGACAAATCGATGAACTTGCAGGGTGATGGGACCCCTGTAACATTGGTATCGGCTGCTGATACAGCGATGCAGCCGTCTCTCATACCTTATGGCCATAATTCTATGTTGCCTGTACAAGAAGCGCCCACTGAAATACCATCCCAATCCCTTCTCATGACCACAGCTGTTTCACCTGGTTTTAAAAATCTTGATGGTATGCTCCAAACAGGTGAAGTCACAGATACAACTTTAGAGTCTGCCTTTATTGCAGGCGAACTGCAACCTGTAGATCAACCGCAATTAACCCTCAATATGAACTCACGTACCACTATGAAGCCAGTGTATACAGCAGGTGAACCTCAATCTAATGATACATCAATACTATCAAATAACATGAACCCAGATAAAATCATGGAGCCCATTAGATGCTCTGTGGCAGCCCAAGTCAAACTGCATAGAGCTCATGAGTTACTGACGTTAGCGGGGGAAATTGATGAGGACGCTGTGGATTTCTTGGATATCTATCGCAAATCTAACTCCCCCACTCCTGACATCTTATACATTTGTTCAAATTCCGGAGACTTGATTCAATTGCACAAAGAATGTATGTACAATAGCCCAGTCGTGCCGTGTGAACTCCCCCCTGCCACAAGCTCCTCCTCCTGGGTAAAGAATGCTCAGAAACTGCAATCACTAGAAGTGCTAGAGAGATCCTACAATCAATATGTAGAAGAATCTCCTTCATTCATAGTGCCCACTCCGCGGCGCACAAGATTCCAAATAGCTCAGGATTCAAACATTTTCATTCAAAAGACTCAATTAAAGAGATTCTCGTTTCCTGAAGCCCCGGCCCTCAACAACACACTGAGTGCCATGAATACTGCTCTTTTGACTATAGCAAAACTGTATGAAGTTTTGGATAGTAAAATGATCCACCAAACAAAGTTATTAGAACAGCTCATCAAAGGCGGAGTCACCCCTCGGGCCGATAGTGACACTGTGAATAATGATATTCATTCAAGTCAAGAGGAGCATAGAAACGTAGGTGAGCCCTCTCGCAAACCTGAGCCAATTTAAAATAGGACACTCCGGAGCATAGAAATGTTCGGGTGCCTCTTATTCATGATTCAACGAATAACCGAGACATGACAGAGCCCCAAGCTGTTGCAAACCAAGATGTCCATATGTTGGATGGTACTCAATACACATTGTGTGACATGCAACCAAAATCCAATTCTGTGGAACCAATCACCAGACCTGTACTACCCAAGCCAAATAATGTCTTCAAACTTTTTGCACCGGTCACAAACATTTCGACAGTCAAATCAACCCTTCACCAATTTCCTAAGAATGACTGTAATAGATCTAAATGACCGAGCAAGAAAAACCGATGCACACAGCCCAAAGGCAAGGCGCGTACATTTCTAAAGGCTCATACCAGGATAGAGAAATGCCGAGAAATCGCATCTGAGGACACATCTGCTTTAACAAGTAAATCAGCAATGATTTACAAACTGCTTGATGATCTAGGGGCCCTAGGTAAACAAGCAGCCTCTTCAAACATTGTGTTTTTGTCTATGGTCCAATCTCAGGTCACAGCGATACCAATAATTCCTGATGACGCCAGCAATGTAGACCATGTGGAACCCCTAGTCCCCTTGGTACCTTATGCGCAGGGAATTAATTTGGTTCATGCGAACATTGCAGAACTTCGAGAAGAAATCAGAGCCTCTATTAATGCATATAAATCACATAACCTACTAGCATTTCAAGTATGTGATCCCTCTATAAAAAAAAGCCGATAGGCTTACATCTCCGACCAGGCTCCCTGACAGGCCTGCCACTGACCCATCCTTTCAAACAGCCCACACACCTATTGCATCGGATACCCATGTATGTCATGAAAAAGCTTCTCAAGCTAAATCCTCAGGGACCTCACAATCACAAATACAATCAGTACAGGATGGCATAGCCACTCGGAGAGTAACTAGAGAGACACTGATAGCAAACTTACCTACACAAGACCTAAGAGAAATCATAAAGTCGTCAATCGACTCTTACCTACTAGAATCTCAAGGTCGCAGCACAAATGCTAACATGGCATCAAATTTGGCCTTTCCTGAGGTGGATCCCCTATTACAAGGCCCCTTCATTTCAAATAACGAACACAACAACAATACACCAATTTGGCCTCTTTCACTCATGTACAAGAAACATTGAGAGTCTCACAGAACTCAAATCACTTGGTTAGTTGTAACCTATCCAAACAATCCGGTCCTTTCCACTTAAACTTGAAGTGTCGCGCATTGCCATTTCCAAAATGTGTTCTTAACAGAACAAGTGTATTGCACATTTTCACTGAGGTACCAAACCTGAGGTAATTGACCACAACAGATATTGAACTAGTGGAATTTGCAAATCTAGATGACTTATCTGAAGCCAATATTTATGTGCGATCTGGCCTGGTATATAACATGTTATGGCATGCAAGAATGACCTTATTTGGTCTAGGTTTTATTCTGTTACAAGATACCCATTCAAACGGTTGCCAACCTGAGAAACTCCAAATAAACATATATCAATCTAATCAGCGCGAATTACCTATGGGTTTAGAAGCTAACTTAATACATGCACCAGTAATGCAAACCTTTGAATGAGATCATAGCAAATGGTAGCTGAAGACCTGGTTAGCCTCGTCTCCTGGAATACTAGAGGCCATAGCCACTTTATAAACTCAGGTGGAAGTGGTTTAGAGCTCTTTGATATTATTGCATTACAGGAGACGTGACTTACGGAAGTTCCGATTTGGGCATCCCATTTAATCGTTACAACATCGGCCATCAAAAAACCCATGGGCCGTCCATCTGGTGGACTTTTACTGACAATCAAAAAAGCTAGTGGTTTTATTGGTGTGAAATATCCATCCCCCTCCCCCTACTTCCAAGCTGTCAAATTAACTTGAGCTAGCATAAGTATCACTGTCATTAACATATATTGGAGTAAACAAAGTGTAACATCAGATCTGTTTTTTACATACTTGCTATGGCATTTGGATAATGTGGTCTCTGATCAGCGCTTTGTGTTTACACTTATACATACTAGGTGACTTAATGTACACCTTCTTCGTGAGGATAGTATAAATCAGACGCATGCTGAAAACAGTTGGTCTAGAATCATGGAAGAAAGGGGTTTTGTTATGGTAAATAACACATTGGCAGGTGATATTCCAGCTCAATTCACCTGGCGAAGAGGTACACAGTGCACCATACTTGATTACATGTATGTGAATAACAGCTTGTTCACTCAGGTGCAAACTATGAAGGTGGTTACATCGTGTGCAAGTGATCATGATAAGCTAGTCATGTGCTTTAAGTTTCCTTCTACATTGCAATCGAAGAGTACAATCCCACATTCACTACATATAAAAGTGAATAATAGTGGCACCCGTCTACGCTGGAATCCACAAAAGTTTAATCAATACAAACATATTCTCACCAAAATGTTTAACTTCCCACTACCTAATGCTTCAGATTGCTACGTCGAGACGATGCAAATCATCAAGCAAGTTAATATGTCTGCTTTGAGTATTAGGCACAGGCACCATCACTCTTTTGATTCAAAAACCCAACAGGCAAAGGCTGATCTAAGACGTGCTATAGGAAATTTAATACACTATCCTGGAGACGCAAGACTGCTAATGAGAAGGCACTTAAAGTTAATCTACTCAAAATGGCTGAAAAGTCACAGGATCCATCAATACCAGAGAGATGGCGAGCAAATGCTTAAACAAATAATTAACAAATCCACAAGTGGTATTTGGGCTTGCCTGAATGAAGCCACTTTAAAGACACAAGGAGCTGTATTAATCAATGCGATATCAAATGAAGATTGGCAAGTGTACTTTAGAGATCTATACTGCTCACCTTTTCTTGAGTTAACATGGAATTTTAATATGCTAACCATGTCCCACCAATTTCCACTAGATATCGAGGATATACTGCATTGCATCAGGACCTTAAGTCGCTCATGCGCCAGTGGCCCAGATGGCTTACATAATGGGATGTTAAAGTATTATCCTCGCCAATGGGCGTCTATTCTTTACCAGATTTTCAAACACATATTTGTAGCAGGACAAATACGAAAATCCTGGAAGCAGTCAATAATACTCCCATTCTTTAAGAAAGGCAATAGGGCTCATCCGAAGGCTTATCGCCCTATTGCCCTAATGGACTGTCCAGGTAAAATTTGTGCTCGCCTAATTCCAAAACAATTCAATGTATGGTTGGACACAAGTGGCCTTCGTGATCCATTTCAAATGGGATTTCTTCCAGGATTAGGTACAGCAGTAAATATAATTACTCTAAACAGCGTCATCCATCATACGCGCCAGCGGAAAGAGGCCCTTTATACAGCCTTTATTGATTTTCGCATGCCGTTTGACGACATTCCACGCAAGTTATTGTACAAAAAGCTAATGGACAGAGGGTGTCCATGGTTCATATTGAAATGGACCATTGACTTGCATACTGGCACAACTATTCAAATTAGGCTAAATAATGATGGTTTGTTCTCAGATTCCATTGAGACTGCTCGAGTCTTAAAACAGGGGTGTCTGTTGGCATCTGCAATGTTTAATTTTTTCATCTCGGACATAGGTTCCCAATTCGAGTCTGTTACAGCAGACTCACCAAAAATTAATGGCGTACATATCAAATTCCTACTATACGCGGATGATATAGTATTGTTTTCAAAGACCCCAAATGGCCTACGAGTGCTATTAAATGCTCTGGACATATATTCGAGGAGCAATTGCATAACAATTAATATAGTGAAAGCTAAAGTGATTCAATTTGGCACCCCCAAACAGTGGGCTGAGGTGCATCGGTGGCCATTACAGTCGATGACCTTAAACTCAGTTTCATCGTATATTTATCTAGTCACATACGTAAATCATCCGGCGGCTCATAATGCTAACGATCATCATATGAAACAAAAAGTATTAACAGCTGTGTCTCAAGCAAGCCTAATCAAAGCTAAATATTGCAAATTTCCTTTAATACCCATCATCATGTATTATAAACAAAAATTCATTCTGGTTATTACGTATGGAACTGAGGCATTTATGATCAAGTCATATGACTACTGGGCAACCATAGAGGGGTGCTATTGGAAGCGGATCCCGAATTTACCATTATGCGAACCTATATGCATACTCATGCACGAATTGGGCTTGTTGTCCCTTTATTCCTCCTAAAAATGGAAAATCTGTTCCCTCTATCGGAAAGGTGTAATGGCTTCTAAAAGAACTGGTGTATTAAACATTGTTGCAAATTACTTGTTAACATCCACATGCAGCAGTTTGGAGAAAGAATGCACAAAAAATGATCAATGACATAAATATATCAGTGACCTTGCTGGTTGAAAATCCGGAGAAAGCCAAATAACATCTATGGGAATACGATTGGATACAGACAAGGGGCGCATGCTCCAAATATCACACATTTAATGATAATCCATTTGCTTTGAAATGGTACAGCTTAATCGAAACTTATCTTACCATGTTTCCTAACTCACGTCAGAGAGATGTTTTTTTGCGCTTTAGTTTAAACATTTGGCCAACACACGAAGTTCTATTTAGATGCAGAATGTTATCAGTGAACGAATTGCCTTGTCGATTCTGCAAGACCACTTCTGAAATGTTGAAACATCTATGCACTGAATGCTCAATATTCCTCCCTCAGAGAATCAAGATCTTCAAACCTTTGTTTCAGGGGTCCTGTATTGTAACTAGTGCAAAACTATGGGAGATAGTGTATCATTCTACAAGGAAGTCAATCAGATATGCCATTCTAAATGTTTTATATGGTTTGGGATTGTTGGGAAAAATAACAAATCAGAGTAAATTATGATCCTTGAAGGAAGAGCTTAATTGACAAGTGAGCATATTAGATGTTCCATGCAACCAATGCATTTTAGGATGTTATGTGATGATTTATATCTGAATAATGTTTTTAAGAATATACATAATTTGATTTTTTTATGAATTGTAACAAATTATGTGTAACTTTTTTTATATTGTTTTTTATAAGTTGAAAAATCAAGTTTTCTTGATTAAAACAACTATATAATAAAAAAATAAAAGATACATACCCAATTGCATGAGGACCTGCAACTCTACATCTCTGCCCTGAACTCTCTCACATCCACTCTTGATAGAGATAAAGGGGAATTCTTCCTAACCATCATTGACACTCACTCCAACCATCCTCGCCGGCTACAGGGCACGCTAAACAACCTCCTCACTCCTCCTATGACTATGACTATCAGCTCCACTCTCACAGCTAATGACCTAGATGAATACGTTGCTGCAAATATTTCCAAAATTAGAGACTCTGTCCTGACT
This sequence comes from Ambystoma mexicanum, assembly GCF_040938575.1. Taxonomy (NCBI): domain Eukaryota; kingdom Metazoa; phylum Chordata; class Amphibia; order Caudata; family Ambystomatidae; genus Ambystoma; species Ambystoma mexicanum. Next base: position 88,234,129 of record NC_090931.1, on the reverse strand, counting down.
TTCCTCTCACACACTCTCCTCCTATATTTTAGACTACACCTACTCTATCATCATCCTCTGCCTCCCTCTCCCACTTAAGTCACACTAAATCATCAGACCCTTTTGCTCATCAGTTAGTCAAGACAATTGCTCCTATAGTTGCCTCTCACTTCGCTGAGCTCTTCAACCTGTCCTTCTAATCAGGTTGCGTTCGCTCTGTTTCCAAAACAGCCACAGTCGTCCCGCTCCTAAAACAGCAAGGGTTGACACAAACCTACCAGCTAACTTTCGCCCTGTGTCTCTCCTTCCGCACTACTCCTATGTGCTTGAGAGTGTTGTGTTGAACCATCTTACCCATTTCTTAGTCATCCACAACCTTTAAGACCCCCTACAAGCAGGTTTCTGCTCATGTCACTCCAAGGTAAATGCTTTCATGAATGTTCCCAACTTCATTGCCTCTGATGCTAAGCACTAAAACCTATCCTCTATCATAATTCTCTTCGACCTGTCTGTGGCCTTTGACACTGTTGATCATTTTGATCTCCTTAATACTCTCTTTCTTCTTGGGATTCATGATCAAGCCCTTGCCTGGACTGAATCCAACCTGGCAACTTGCCAATTCTCTGTCTCCTGGAGCAACAACACCTCTCAACTCGCTACTCTAACTGATGGTGTCCAACAAGGATCTGTATTTACGCTCTACACTTCTGCTCTTGTGGTCTAAATCTCCTCCTGTGTGTTCTCGTACCAACCCTTCGTGGAAGATACTCAAATCTTCTCTTTTCCTGAACTCTCCTCTGATCTCTGTATCAAAATTTCAAACTGTTTTTCTGCCATTAAATAATGAATGGTTTTGCACTCTCTGATGTTAAACTCTACCAACACAGAGGTACTATTCTTCCCTGCCAAAAGTCTCTATCATCTCTTCCTTCTCCTATCCAGTTCCCACTTGACACTCTCCCTTACTCTTCTTCAGCTAGAAACCTTGGCATCATCTATAACCCTTCTCATTTCTTCACTACATTAATCTCCAAAACTGGAACAGCAGCTGGCCTCAACCTCCTAAACATAAGGAAAATTGGGCACCTAATTCCCTTCAACACCACCAAGCATCTCTTAACCACTCTCGTGTTCTCTAAACTAGACTGCTGTGGCCATGTCCTCTTTGGTCTCCCCAACTATGCGTTCTGTCCTCTCAACAAGATCATAAAATTCTCAACCAGGACTCTCTTTGAACTCTCTTACTTCACACCTACTTCCTCGTACCGTCATCAGGCTGGATGGCTGATGATGTAAAACAGGGCCAGATTTAATTTATTTTCCTGGTTCCCAAATCTATCCACGGTAAAGCACCACTGTATCCTCCTCTATCCAACTCTATTTACCATCTCGTAATCTCAGCTCTGCCTCTTCAACTTCCCTTGTGGCTCCTCGCCCTCCCTGTGCTTCCTCTCACTTCCGCTCTTTCTCCCTTCTTACGCCACTTGCATGGAATTCTCTTCCCCCGGTCATCCAAAAAACTGTCCACATGGATTTGTTAAAGACCAAACTAAAAGCTTACCTCCTCGTCTCTGAGTTACCCTCTTAGCCTTCCTCTCATCTGTCTGCTAGCTAACACTTTTCCCTCGCCACTAACCTGTTTCTCACTTCCTGTACCTCCATTCTAGCACTTCACACATCATGGTCAATTCTCGAGCATAGCTGCCAATACTGCCTAGCTGCACTTAAAAATGGCCAATGTTGGTTTTGCTTAATGTAGTTATTTCCACTTATTTATTGTCCCCAGGGACTGTCCCATGTACTCCCATCCACAACCTGGTCAGAATGTCCCTTAAACTCACCCCATTATAAAAAGCTCACTGCTTCCTATCAAATCTGATTTCTTATCTATAATACTTTCTTATGTGATCAAAAGAGCAGTGTTCCTCTTGTATATAAATAATAAATAAAGTAATAGATAAATAAATGATATTGAGGTAAAAAATAAAGAAAGGGTAATTTAAAACAAATGTATCAATACATATCTACCAAGATTACATAAGAAAAAATAAATAAATAAAAATACATTGTTCTCCAAACATTATAAAAACAATTTAAAATTGCTTTGTATCAAATTGCAAATACCACAAAACCTCATTTGAATGTTGAAGTCAACTTGTCAACAAGTTATTGCTTTGGAGGATAAGCAACTTTTGCGATGTTCTCTGGCATAGGCTGTGCCCTATGAACAAAATCTGGTGCCATTCCATGTATATGCAGGCCAGGACAGTCCATGTCAGATCCTTAACAAATACAAAATCCATCTGCTGGAATATTGCCCTTGCCAACTTTTGTTTGCTTCTTTTAGTAAACACCATGTTGTAACAAAGCATCCCGAAAGATCCTGATGTTTTTGCTTGTTCCCTACCAATGTTCTCATTGTGTGCAAGTACAGCCAGTCTTGTTCTGACCTTCATACCATCTATGCCAAAATGCAACCTTTTCGGCCTGTATGGAGATTTGGAGGTGTTCCATAGTATTATGGAACACCTCAGAATCTCCAGTGTGGCAGCATTCTTCCCTTCATTTCTCTTGAAAGCGTTTTGTTGCACACAATCTTCTTGAGTGCTTTGTGAGGAGGGGAGCCTGACACTAACCACTTTTTGTTACGATCCTGCTCCTTACCCAAAGGTCCACGTACACATTTGTGAAAATATTCATTTTCTTCCCAAGAGTGCATGTTTAAGAAATAGTGCAGTATTGAACACTAATTTTCAAAATGAATATCTACAGATCCCTCACAAGTTTTTGACCTTCACCAAAGATGGTTGCTGATATACTGTGATCAATTTCAAATGTCTTCTGTACCCTTTTTTAGATACTGATTTTGTGACGTGCCATATATCAAATTGATGCTTTATGTGTAGGAACTGCTCTTGCATGGCCTTTGCTATTCCAATGTGCCTGTCAGTCGCTATCAGTTCTATTTGCATTCCCATTAATTGCAGAAGTTCAATTGATTTATTGAAACCACATTTCTCCATGGTAACAGAAAATGTACAATCAGACACTTGCACGACAACTGAACGCACTATTGTTTTGCATTCAATGCCTTGGAAGTGGTAAGTGCAATATTTTGCAGAAAAACCAGGACTGTAACACTGTCCCTCACCAGCAATCCTGAGCCTTTTGCCTGTGAGAGCATTGTCCATGATATCTGTTCGATATTCCAGGCATGGCTAACAGCTGGGAACAAGACATTTCTCTCATATTTGTAGTATGTGGTTTCAGCAAGGAATTCAAGTCCCAAAAATGTACAGAAACTTGACATTTTACTGAACATTGATCAACTAAACAACAAACAAACAACAAAAAACAAAGCAGATGAACAAAGTACATTTCCATCATGCCCTTTTCCAAGGATAGTAGACCATGAAAATGTGTTATGTTAGTGCACACAACTACCCTGGACCTTCAGGTTGGTGCCATTTAGTACACAAGTAAACTTCAGCAATGACTCCCCTCAGATCCACTTACATAATGTATGATTGCATTTAATCATTAAAATAATCTCTAGCAGGCAGCAGTAAAATACAAGGTATTTTGCCTCCAGTAATAGACAGTGTGTGCTGAAAGAATGATCCATAGTTACTTTCCTTGTGTCCTGATGGCATTCAGTTCAAATTCAGGCCACTGCACATCTGCATCCCGACTCTGATGCTTGAGACAAGAATTCTGAGCCTTGAAATGTAGTTCCTCCCAAGTGACATCGGTTTGGCAAGAGACATCATTTGTTTGTGTTGTTGTCTTGGGCTTTATGCTTCTCTTCTTCCTAGGCTTCTAATGGATTATAAAATAATGCTTCATTTATAGCACACTCTAGAAGATAAGAATTTCAACCCCAAAATTAATATAAATTAAATAAATTCTAAACAATCTGTTAAAAATTTTGAAATGCCTATTGGTTATTTACTCTTGTTTTCCTAGTGTGCCTTGTGTCAATCTTGATTTGCCGACTTCATCAAATGACATTTTGAAAATGTAGATAGCAATCATTGTTACTCTTTCATTTCAAGATATATATGTACAATTACAAATAGAACATCATTTACGTATGAAAAACCATTTTCACATAACCGAAATAGATGATAATTGTTCTTTTACAATATCATATGCATAACTTGGGTCCATGTGTCTCTTCAATCTCATCCGCTTCAGTAGTACACTGCTTCGACTTACCAAATTCAACACAAATAGTTTAATAGTTAAACAAAGTAATGTCAAAATATATGATATCAAAAAGTACATTGTAAGAATTTAGTTTTTATGATTGTCGACTTGACAACATAAATCATTGGAACATATTTGTTTGTGAAAACCTTTATAAAAATCAATTTTTAATAATATAAAGTCAAACACTGTGTAGATCTAACATTTAACAAAAAAAAAGATTTTTGAAATTGTGACTGGTGAGCTTCCAAGATGTCACAAGTAATTGTTGTGAGATCATCCTGCAAACCAAAGTGAATGCATTGTTGCCTCCAAATGTATGTTGCATGATCATGTTTTTTTGTATCTATTGAGCTTTAGGTAGATAGCAGCAGTTTATTAACACATACATAGACCATTCAGAGAGTAAATGATTTCCTGTAATTTGTCTAAAATCTATGATTTTAAGATGGATTGCTGTCATTGTTGCATATGTGTCGGTGAATGACACAACAAGGTTGTTGACTGAATGTTTTCCAAATTGGAGAAATTAATATCAAAGGTAAATAAAATAATCACGTTTCTTATTACATTAAAAGAAATATTATTAATCAACAATTATTAACATCATTCAATAAAGTCTCACATCCCATACCTCATGCCCCTGAACAGTTGCAATAGAAGAATAGTACTTTGAAGAAGTGCCTTTATCCCCCTGTATCAAAATATGTGTTGTTATAATAGTGATGTATGAGAAATATAGCAAAAAAAGTAATGAAAAAGATAGCTGATATTGTGACATGATCCTACATACCAGTTTATATTAATAGAAAATATAAAAACAATGATCAATATGTTCAAAGTTGAACTTAATCTTATAAATGTATTGTGTAGTCGCATATGAATGAATAGTATACAAAACATTACTTGACAGGGGAGTGAGGTTGATGTTGATTCTGGAATAGTTCTCGAAGTTGAATCTCAGACATTTTTTCAAAGTATTTATTTATAAAAGTCTTCAATAGAATACGTGCATTAGTATTACAATGTAGACCATTTCATACAGGTTAAAATATGTCTACTTGCATGTCGGTTGACCTCACCGTTTGGATATTTGACGTGTCTGTTGTTTCCTGCAAGGTAACAGTTTGTACGTCCATCGGTGCGGTCTATGCAAAGACAGACAAGGTAATCAACCCATTTACCCAAAAAAACAACTGTCAGAGGATGCTTTTAAAGTTTTTATAAAAGCTCACCTTGCACAGAACTATTTGCGCATCCCTTAAGTAGGGATACACAAAGTAGTCGAAAGTTAAACATTTAAAAACTACTGTACATTTTGTCACAATGGAAACTTCGGCAATATAATAAAGCGCAGGATGTACCACCCCAGAGGCATACTGACTGTCAGTATATATGTTTACATTGAGGTTTGCAGAAATTTCACATGCTCTTGTTAACACTATTATTTCCACAGCTTGTGCTGAATCATATGGCATTTGTTTGCTCTCTATAATAGTTTTCAGTGTTGTGATGGCATAAGCAGCAGTTGATGTGCCATCTTGTAATTTAAAACATGAACCGTCACTAAACAGTTCTCCATCTTGCTCTTTCTGTGGGGTGTCAGTTAAGTCAATTCTTCCTTTTGCCATTTGTTCAGTAACCATTAAGCAATCATTTGAGAATTGTTTTTCACCCCCTTTTTCACTGGGAGGAGGCATTAACTCAGCCGGATTTAAAGAGCAACATCTCTTAATTTGAATATGTGTTGCAAATAGGACTATTTCCTACCTTGTTAATCTGGCTGATGTGAAATTTTGCGTCTGCGATCTATTTACAAGAATGTCCACTGAATGAGGTACCATTACGGTTAAAGGGTGAAGTAAAACCATTCCCTCGGTTTGTTTTACTGATGCGGCGGCTGCAGCAACAGCTCTCAAGCAACGTGGCAAACCACATGCAACAGGATCCAATGTGGAAGAGAAGTAACCCCATGGTCTATTTCTCGCCCCGTGTTCCTGAGTCAAAACAGCCAAAGCACATCCATTGTTTTCATGCACAAATAAATTAAAACACTTATCTTAATTTGGCGTGCCCAAAACGGGAGCTGAACACAATGCAGCTTTGAGCAGGTCAAATGCTTCTTGACATTCCATGTTCCATGGCAAAGGTAAGGTAACATCCTTCCTTGTCAATGCCACTATTGGTTTCACAATCATCGAAAAGTTAGCGATCCACTGCCTAAAACATGAAGCCATGCCTATTAAAGCCCTGACTTCTTTCTGCGTGTTTGGAATAAGCATATCAGAGATGCTTTCTATTCTTTCTGGTGTCAATCTTCTTCCCTCCTTCGAAAGGAGGTAGCCCAAATAGGCGACTTCCTTTCGACAATACTGACATTTTTTTAGCAAAGCATTGTCTTCATGTGCCACTAAATGTGTCAATAATGCAACAGTGCTTTCTTTACAAATATCTTCTGTGTCTGCTGCTATTAGCAGGTCATCAATGTATTGTAACAATACGCACCCTCTCGGTAATTCAAGCATGTCTAGTTGTTCCTTCAATGCTCTACTGTAAATACTTGGACTTTCAGTGTAACCCTGTGGAATATGTGTGAATGTGAATGAACGCCCTCCTAGTGTAAAAGCAAACAAATATCTACTATCACGATGCACTGGGATACTAAAAAATCAGTTTTTCAAATCAATCATACTAAAATATGATGCAGAGGCTGGAATCATAGTCAAAATTGTAGTCACATCCGTGACTAATGGAAATTGCGGATCAACCACTTTATGTACTCCGCGTAAATCTATTACAAACCGATAAGGTATATAATTTCCTCCTTTCTTGTAAACCGGAAGAATTGGACTGTTGCAAATACTACCAGAAGTTTCTTCTATTACGTTTCTTGTAATTAAATCCGATACAACGCACTTCAACGCTCTTTCTCCCTCAGCCAAAATGTTATACTGCGGAATACGCGGTAATGTAATTCTTTCTTTCAAAACAATTTTTACTGGTTCTACTTTCAATCAACCAACATCATTGTCATTCATTGCCCATATACAAGCCGGTACTTTACTCAATTCTGTCGGTAGTGGCATGGATACAAATTGTGAAACAGGAGTCTTTTGTGGTGAAATTGTCAAATACACTCCATCAGGAGAACAATAAATGACCGCATTCAATTTTTTCAACAAATTCAATCCCAACAAATTTTCACCGCAATTTTTCGTCAAAAGAAATGGGCAAGACTCTGTAAATGGACCTAGTATTATAGGTACTAGTTGTGAAACTGGACTAATTACTGGCATACCTGAGAACCTTACTGAGACATTTCTATGCCCTGACAGTGGTATTTCTGGAACCCGCTGATGGTCAATTGAACATATTTGTGCACGAGTGTCCACTAAAAAAATGTGCTCCCTATTCCCAACCTTCATTTCTACGTAGGGCCCTTTCTGATCAACGGGAATAGGTACTGGTTCCAACCCCTGTTTCGGGCTGTACTAGTAGAACAGTACGTCATCGGATGTAAAATCACTAGCGTAATATGCATTGGACTGATTGTCAAAAACATTTCCACCATTCGTGTTGTTTCGTTGTTGATTCTGATGACCCTGAAATCCTGAAATTGTGACCCCCTTTTGGTTTCGATTCTGCCCTATTATTCCTGGACGACCTCTATTTTGTCTTCTCAGAATAGTCACATTTTTCTTCTGTATCTGCGGGCACTGTGCTCGCCAATGGCCTTCTTGTCTACAATAGGCACATTGATTAATCCCTATTGGACCCCCTTGCATGTTGGACGTTACTGCAAATTGGACTCTAGATGGTGCGTTCCCACCACCTCTATTATTGTTCGCTACTTGCTGTAACAACACTCTTGTTTTCAAATCTTCTTTATCCCTTAGTTCTTTACCCTTTTCTGAATTTACTCTGTTCTCATAATATTGGGCCATATGTAATACTTCACTTTGTAATTTTGCTTCCCATGCACTTTCGGATGTCATTATTAAAGTTTGAATTTTCGGTAACAACCCTTGCACAAAGTTATCAACAAACAATCTCTTCCCGGGTTCGGTACTTAGATCTTGACCACTAAAATCTGCAAATACCTCTTCAAACCGATTAAAATAATCCATTGCTCCCTCCGATTTGCCTTGTAAACAAGCAGTCAATTTATCCCAAACTATTCTTTTTTCGGGCACTAAAGTTTTCAATTTCTATTTGCGATGGCAAGGCCAACATTACTTGCGGTGGCTTTTCCCCAGCCTTTCTCTCACTATAAATTTTAGTCAAATTCTCCCAGGTATCGCCTAACATCGGCGCGTCATTTATATTTCTGGCCTTTTTCCATATATCTACAGGAAGAATCACGGGAAACAGTAAATCAATGTCACTCACTGTAAAAACAGATGAATTTAAAACAGATTCAATTTCCTTATAGAACCCTGCCGGGTATGTCTGCTTCATAGTATTTACTTCTTGCCTAGAAAAAGGGACATGTACAAACTGTGCGATATAATGAGCTTCTATCGTTCGCGCTGTAGGCGCTCCATCGGCAGCAACCTCTACTTTTGGGACAAACGTGGGAGGCACCTCCTTCATGGGTAATTACAAACTAGGGGATTCTATATTTGTTCGTCTATTAAGCAACAAAGCTAGATCAAGTGAAAAAGCAGTCGTTCCAGTTTCAGGCAAAAATGCTCTTTTATAAATTGTCATTAAATCAGCGGGACAACATATCTTATTCTTCATACATTCATCCTGTAAATACTCCACCATAACTTGTAATACCTTTCTCTGCATTTCTCGTGTATACTGACGAAACGCATCATGCACTTCAATTTGAGAAATGGCGGCATCTGTAATCCATCTAAGCGCATCTCGCGTACAAATTCGCATCTCTTCTCTAATAGGTTTCAACTGCAGTAAAAACCGCTTCTGAACGTACGACATATGCAGTTTATCTTTTTTCAATATTTCTTTATGCATTAGATCAAGTTCTCGCTTAAACACAAATATTCGGCCTACGTGTTCTCATACTTTCGCTGTATTATCTCGCAAGTTCGAAAGAACAACCAAATCATGCAACTCTTGTGGTACCACTGTATCAGTGAAATCACTCCATATTTTCACAAGATAATCCCCCATAGATACTAACAATACCTGTTGTTCACCAAGGCCTCTATGATCAGATATGGAACTTTGCACAGCCACTTCATTGTCATCATCAATATACGTTTCAGCCCAATCTTTCAGTTCTTCTTTCCTTCTTTTGCAAATCATACTACGAGTCTGTCTAATATTTCCTTGCGCAGGCCCCATCTCTGTAGAACTGCCTGCTAAAGCGGCTAACTCATGCTCTGTAGAAGGTGGATGAAATGATGTCACAGGCACAGTGGGAGAGGAACTGCTTACTGCAGGTGCGGATGGAATCACGGGAATAGGAGGTACATAAGGAGGAGGTGCAACTGAGTCAGTGCTTTGTTGTTCACTTCTTCGCTCATTTAATATTTTGTTTATTAGTTCATCTGATGTATGCAAATCTTGTGAAGGATATATTTTCTGTACATCTAATTAGAAAGCCCTATCCATGTTCCTAATAGCTTCAGTCTGCTGATGCTGATCATTCTCTAGCGCTTTCTCTACATTTGTTTTATGTGTAAGTGCGTGTTTCTCCCTACTTCTCAAACGGAGATTAGCTTCCTTCCTCCAGTCTCTTACAATGTCGAACGCTGCAGGTCTGGCCTTTTTGCGTAGCAATACTGATTCTAGGTGTTCTACACATGCTAATTCAAAGCTCCCATTATTAGGACACTGAAGGTCTGATACACGTCTGGTCTGCCTATGCCAAACCGCATTAAACACTATTGCCCCTATTCCATACTTGATGTACATTTCATGTGCTGGCAACCCTTCGGGTGGCATGACCTGGCCAGTTTCCAAAGATTGTCTACCGCAGTGAAAAAAACTCAATAAACAGGAAGACAATTCCCCAGGAATGGTCAATTCTTACCCTTTTCTTACCCTGGGAATTTGAGCTTGCAAGTGCAACACTCTACCAATATCAGGACGTTTAAGAATCGGGGCACGACTCACCTGATCATCCAATTCATCACTCAGGATGCAATTCGCCCATATATAGACGCAACCAAGAATCGTCACGACCGCGTGTCTGGCTCAATTTGCCTCGTTTCCAGGACCCTTGCCTTGATGCTCTCTGGGTACTGCTCGTCGATCAGGGATCGGCTGTGTACAGATCTGCTGAGGAGTCTCTCATCACATCTAAAGGGGTACCCCAAACTCCTTCCGATCCCGGTCTGACGGCTTCGTCCTCAACTTGTTTTTGCCTTCCTTCAACTTCAACGTATGCGATGGAGCGTTAATGGGAGGGTCCCCATTTGGGAACCATATTTGTAAGGCCATAAAGACTACATATGGAAACTAAGGCACAATAACCATATACTATAATGACGCAAGGTTCGTTTTTCCAAACAAGTCTGATTTTATTCATCAGTTTTTCAGTCGGCAGACTGGGTCTCAACGCCTCATGACGTGTGTTCCCAGACACCGTGAGATGCGAGAGAGCGAACAGCGCTCAAGCAGCAATAGATATACATCATACATTATCTTTTGTTAAGGCAATTCGACACGCCCTCATACATGTCATACAAGCTAGGGTTCAGTGATTGACAATTATGACAAGTTATGACTAGTCTTCATTCCATCTAAACATAGTTATTTTAGCAAAAGCAGCAGAGACAGCTTTCTGTTATGGGGAGCATGGAGCTCTAGCTCGGTAAGGATATCTTGTTCTTAGCAGAGAAACAATCCATACTACGTTATCTGTGTGTTACAGCTCATGAGCTAAGGGTTAGATAGTTCTGAAGCAAGAATACCATTCTCCGCGAAGGAGCACCGCTAGGAGAGTATAATTCATGTTTAACTGCCTTTTACAACAGTGCTTGCAAGACAAACCGGCACCCGGACTACCGATTAGATGTGGCTTCTGCTCGACTTCAAGGACTTAGTGAGAGAGAAAAACAATGTATTTCTGCACAGTTTGACATTCCTGTCTGTGTTAGCATTTCAGTGTTCACGCCGTGGCCTCGCACTGTGTGCGAATCTAAAGCATAGAATATATTTGCAAGCGTTTAACAGAAAAGAAAAAGCAAACGGCTGACATTTAACAAAATGGACGCCCTTTGGTTACATTCACGATTCTTGGATTGCGATGTTTGTCACATGATGCGATTTGCTTCTGGCCAACATACTATATGTATCATTCGACTATGGGATTACTTTTCCGGTCTAACATACCAATATCCCCAGAAAATCGCAAACCTTTCATCATTTTACCTTTTGACACACAATTTCAATATATTGAGTGATCATTTTGACGACATATGTATACACACCAATTGTGTAAATATGAACATATATAAATATCTCAACATTCACTAGTCACCTAAGTCAGCAAGTGCATTGGGAAGTAATTTGTGAAGTAGTCTGGGGTGATGCGTTTTAGTGTACTTTCATCCACTGCTTTCAATCTCGGATACTGGAAATCCATATTGTAACAACCATGTTCCTATTTTCGTCATATCCTTTGGGAAAACATGCTTCACTGTACCAGGAGTTTTGACATGGCTGATATTATGGAAACCATAAACAATGCACGAAGGCATTGTTTGATTGTCATGAAGATCTGTAAAACAAGAAAATAAAGATTGCAATTAATAAAGTATCACAGTGAGTAATTCAACCTTCACATCGCTTTCAAAAGTAGACTTTATTTAGAGTTTGAATAATGCCCTGTAACCTGGTCTAACCATCACAACAATCAAATTGGTAAAAAATCATTGGTTTACTACATGAAAAAACGTATTAGTAGTACATTGAACAACCTTTGAGCCAACTACACTCTCACGTGATGTGGTAAATCCAGAGATAAAAATACATAGAAAGATTGATAATGTGGAAGTCTTTGAGATACATTAAAATTAAAATACAATGTATATTGAGTAAATAGCATTAGAAAATTAAGGAGCTGAAAATGGTGACACTCGAAAAAGTAATAGTTGACTAACCGTTACTTGGAAAAATAGAAGAGCTGATTCAGCAACCCAGGTAACAAGCAGCTCAGTGAGTGTTTTCTTGCCAACTTTCAAGGTGTTTATATACGCTTAGAAAAGTGGGGGGTATGTGAATGTTTGACATGCTGATTCCCACCCAGCAGTACCCTTGCAAGCACATGGTCAGAGGTGTGAACTGCCATTGATACCAGAGGGGGAATGGATGTGGATGAGGTGAGCGGAGATGGCCCGGAACCTAGTCAAAGGACACTGACATATGTTGAGTGCAGGGACTGGGTTTTCAAAGGGGAGTCGCGAGAATGGTCCCCATGTTGAAGAACCCTTTGAGGTGAACATGGTATTCGGCACCTTTTGTGTTCCCACTCACCCAGAACCCTTGCAAGCGCATGGTCACAGGTGCAAACTGCCATAAATAACGGAGTGGGGATGGATGCAGATCAGGTGAGCACTGAAGGCCCGGAACCTAGTCAAAGGACATGTACATATGTTGATTGCAGGGGCAGGGTCTTCAAAGGGAGTCTGGAGGCACAAGGTCTGGAGTGGCCATGGGGCAAAGGGTCCCATGAGAATGAACTCTTTGAGGTGTACATGGTATTTGGCAGCTTGTGCGTTCCCATCCACCCAACCCCAATGCGAGTGCATGGCCCCAAGTGAGAACTGACATTGATATGGGAGGAGTATGACATGGATGAAGCTAGAGCAATAGGCCTGCCACCTTGTCAAAGAGTACACTGACATATGTTGATTGCAGGGACAGGGTTTTCAAAGGGGAGTCTGGAGACCCCAGGTCTGGGTTGATCCCCATGAGAAAGAATCCTGTGAGGTGTACCTGGTATACGGCACCTTGTTCGGTTGCCCTCACCCAGCTCCTTTGTGAATGCACGGTCAACGGTGCAAACTGCCCGGAGAGGGATGGATGTGGATGAGGTGAGCGCAATATGCCAGGAACCTTGTTAAAGAACACTGATCTTGCATGATCCTCTTGGTATATGTTAGGCAGAATCATATGCAGTACCCTTTGGAAACACCACACAAAATTAGGACTACAGGTGACAGTACATATTCACCTTTGGTACAAGCCTGTACTACACAGTAAAGTGGTAGCGATGGCTGCGCAGCCAGACTTATCTCAAGAGTAAAGTAAGCAGTACCAATAGTTACACAAAGGACAGCAATGACTATGGTTCAAACAAATACTAACTCAAGGTTTCTGAGTAAAAGAATATACATTTATTTACACATCAGTTATAAAACATTTCACTATTACCACAATCTTAATACACTACACCACACCCAATAGATTCTGGACAAGTTAAGCTCAAAATGAAGTGTGAGCAAAATGGCACTCCACTAATTAAAAAGGGAGGGAAAGACAAAGTTAGACAAAAGTTGAGCAGCACCAACACGTAAGTAAGCAGGGCAATCTAGAAAAAGTAACTATAGTGAGGAAATCAAATCAAGAGGCCTGGGCCAAAGTCAATGGACCAAAGTTTTTGCAGAAGATCACACAGTTCAGAGTAGTTCGCAGTTAAGTCTTTGCCAAGAGTTCAGAACGAAGTTGGTGTGACGAAAAGTTACTTTAAAGAATAGAGAAGGACAAGCCCTCGGATTGGCAAAAGATTTCAAACACTTTTATCGCAGTCGGACGGAACGAATGACCGGATTTGAACAGTACCTTAAATGGAGAAGAAGGCTGTAGCTGAGGCGGACTTTCTTGGCAGGTCCTGCAGGCTCACGGTTCCTGAAGCGACTGTCGGACTGACACGAAGTAGGAATACTGGAGGGTCTTGCACTGCCCAGGGAAGAAACTAGCAGCAGAGCAATGCAACGAATAAAAGGTGCGCTCCTTAAAACCTAAGCAGGGTCCGATCCTCCTGGCTATCCGGCTCGCTGTAGTTGTGCACAGCAAATTCTACCAGAGGAGGAGGCCTGGCTTGCAGTTTGGTGAACTGGTTGTTCCCACCAGCTCAAGGGGAGAAGATTCCTTGTAGATGTTCCCTGTTGTCGAAGTTTGGAGATTCGGACCCGCAGCAGGGCTTCACCGGGAGGTTCCTTCATGGTAGAGGTCCTCTTCTGTGAGCTTCTCTTTGGTTCTCTGGATACAGTGGCGACTCTGCCTTTTCAGTCCCAGAGACCTGCTTTTTATGCAGTTTTCCCCCATTCACACAGCCTGGCTGTCAATCACACAGCCAATCATACCAGAGTGCGATATGGGTCTCCAAGGAGACCCTGTGCAGGGAGTCTCAAACCCCTCCCTCACATCCTGTCACCCTCAGACATTCAGGCGCCTAAGGAGGGCTTCTGTGCAGAAGCCCGCCAAAGGTCGGCAAACAAAGGAACCAAACCTGGTTTGGCCCGCAGAGTAAAACACGAGAAAGACTTTTACAAAAAGAAATGGCAAATAAACCCAGCTGGAACCGTATAAAAGTAAATATGGTCAGCGGGTTTAAGTTTGAGGCTACTAAGATAGCCTAAAACAATACCAAGGCTATTTAAAATAACTGCGGTAGGAAAAAAAGGGTAGATACCACTGCCACCAGCCACAACTTAATGAAAAGGGAACGGAATAATGTTCCATGAGAAACAGACAAAAAGGGATAACTAGTAACCCTTTCCAGAACTCTATATAAGATAGTTTGTACTGGGTCTGTGGATTTAAAAAGACTAATAAAGTCAATGGCAACTTTACATGTTCTGGGAGACAGTAGTCAGTCCCAGAAAATGGAGTTTAAAGTGGGAAGTCTGAAAAAGACAACCCTGTGTCACTGCACTGAAGGTGCTGTGTAACACACAGTAAAAAGTTGATGCCTATGGAGTAGGTGAGGCTCCACAGTCTATGAACACAAAAATGTTAAACACACACAGCAAAACACATGTTAGAGTGGGAAAAAGGCTCACACTCTTACCAGGTGAAAAAAAGAAATCCTAGAAATCCAGCAAAGCTGCTGAGGGACTCAGTAGGTAAGGGAAATTTGCCATTTTGGAGAATTATCCTTAGCAGCAGGCACAGTAGTTTAAGGATTGTATGTTCTTCTCCCTCACCTCCCCCTTCTTTCCTCAGTTTTTTTCTTACACTTGTAGTAGTAGTAAGGCCGCCAGGCCAAGTATGCTAGTCATTTTTGCTAGATCAGTCCTATTCAAGGCCTAAGAATGATGCACTCCTGTTTGATTGGCTAGGTGACTGTCCCGGCGGGACAGCCAACCTGCTGTGTGATTGACAGCTAGGCTGTGTGAATGGGGGAAAACTGCATAAAAAGTCGCCACTGGAACGAAAGAACCGACAAGGGTCTGACATAAGAGGACCCCTACAACGACTGGACCGCCCGGTGAAGCCCTGCTGCAGGTCCGAATCTTCAGACTCCAACGACAGAGAAGATCTACCAGGAATCTTCTTCCCCTGAGCTGGTGGGACCAACCAGTTCACCCAACCTGCAAGCCAGGACTCCCTCCTGTGGTCGAATTTGCTGTACAGAGCTACAGTGAACCAGATAGCCAGGAAGGTCGGACCCTGCTTGGGTTTTAAGGAGCGCAGCTTTTATTTGTTGCTTTGCTCTGCTGCTGGTTTCTTCCCTGGGCAGTGCAGGACCCTCCAGTCTTCCTACTTCATGTCAGTCTGACAGTCGCTTCAGGAACCGTGAGCCTGCAGGAACTGCCAGGAACGTCCGCCTCAGCTACAGCTTCTTCTCCATTTAAAGGTAATGTGCAAATCCGGTTGTTCGTTTCGTCCAGCCGCGGTGAAGGTGTGTGAAACCTTTCGCCAATCTGAGGGCTTGTCCTTCTCTAATCTTTAAACTAACTTTTCTGACGACCAACTTCGTCCGGAACTCTTGGCAAAGACTTAATCGTGAAATACCCTGAACTGCGTGATCTTGAGCAAAAGACTTTTGTCCTATTGACTTTGGCACTAAGCCTTTTTGATTTGATTCCATCACTCTAGTTCCTCTTTCTAGATTGCCCTGCTTACTTACCTGTTGGTGCCGCTCAATTTTTACCTAACTTTCCCTCCCTTTCTAAATTACTCGAGTGCCATTTTTCTCATACTTCATTTTGAGTTTAACTCGGCCAGAATCTATTGGGAGTGGTGTGGTGTGTTAAGAGTGTGATTTTTCAACTGCTTTACTTTAGGGAAATGTTTTACAACTGATATGTAAATAAATGTATATTCTTTCACTCAGTAACCTTGAGTCAGTGTTTGTTTGACTCATAGTAATTGCTGTCCTTTGTGTAACTATTGATACTGATCACTTGCTCTTGAGATAAGTCTGGCTGCTCAGCCATCGCTACCACTTTACTGTGTAGTACAGGCTTGCACCAAAGGTGAATTTGTACTGTCACTTGTAGTCTTAATTGTGTGTGGTGTTCCCAAAGGGTACTGCATATAATTCTGCCTGACACTGGTTTACAGCGGTGAGGATCAAGTATAATAATTACACCTAGATTGCTGCTATTTCCTTGGATCAACTAACCACAAGGTAAACATCACTAAAAACTAATATTAATCCTGCCTGATATGGAAAGCTACAGTCAGGAGACCCTCCTTAGTTACACTGTGGATTACTTAAAAAATCTGTGTAGAGAAAGGAATCTCTCTTAAAGGCATACAGTCTGAATTGATTGTAAGGTTGTTAGAGAAACAAAGTCTGGAGGGTGTGTCTGAAATACCTGACCCCTCAGCAAATGCGGAAAATAATGAGGATGATAATGTGTCTATTATTGATGAGTTAGAGGAAATAGATGTGTCTCCTAATGTAGGCCTGACTGATCCCTTACCTGCTCAACAACCTCAAGCTTTGTCCACTGGGACCCCATCAGGTCCTACACTCAGTCCTGAATTCATTGCTCTAGAAAAGATGAGGCTTGAACCGGAATTCAAACGTTTAAATGCTCAAACTGAACAAAAGCACCAAGAACCTAAGCTCAGAGAAATGGAGTTGAATCATGAACTAGAAATTAAAAGGTTATCTCTTGAAAATGCTTCTCTCCCAGAGTCTTCTAGGTCTTCCAGTCCTAAGAGACCCTGTATGCCTAAAGAAATTGTGGGTATGTATGAGGTTAAGCTTGATATTTTGGATTGGTTGGCAATGTTTGAATATGACCATGAGATTCAAGGTCTTACAGGAAATCAGTTGCTTCCCTGGCTCTTCTCTAGGCAATCCACTGTTGCATCTGATGTTGTAATGGAGTTGGGGGAGGTGGATAGGATGGATTATGGGCCTCATTACGACCCAGGCGGTGGAACATGGTGCTATTCTGAGGTTGGCGGGGTGGTAATTCCCCATGCCGCCATGGCCCTTCCCCATTCCCATTTTTGCCCCATAGGGCTCAATGGGAATGGGGAAGGCGCTAAGTACGGTGCCGCAAATTGCGGCACCGTACTTAGCACCAACGTCCCTTTGCGGGTCCCTACTTTAACGGCTGGTAAAACCAGCTGTTAAGGTCTGGTCCCGCAAAGGGAACTCGTAGGTGCTAATAGGTTAACGGTGCCGCAGCCTTTTACGAAGCCGTTAACCCATTAGTGCCTGGGTCGTGATGAGGCCCTATGAGTGTATGAAGCTAGCTTTAATGGCTAGATTTGGGAAGACCCATTCGAAAAGCATGATGGTACCCCTTGGGCTACCTGGTTATGTGAATGTTTGAAAAACTTAGATGGTTGGGTTAAGGGTTACAGAGTAAACACTTATGAAGGTATGAGAAATCTTGTTATGTTGGAGTCAATTTATGATGCCTGCTCTCCTGAGCTCAAACAGCACTTGGCTGATTCTAAGGAGATAGATCCAAAGAAGTTAGCTAAGGCTGCTGACTTGTGGGTTGCCAACAGAGCTACTCACAAGGATTCTGGGGCAACTCAGAAGAAGGATGAGGGAAAGCAGCCAGAGAAAGATAACATGGAGAATTCTAATACCTCCAATCCAAAAGAGGGCCACAAACAGCAACATATAGTTAAACCACAAGGGAAACCAAATCTGGCTAGTGCACCATCTGGACCCAAACAAGATGGAGGTCAGTAAAGACCCCCATTCATCAAGACATTTGGAAAATGTTATGTTTGTGGGTCAACTGGTCATGTGAAAGGGGATCCCAGATGTACGGGTAAACCTTCAGGGGTCCACACTGTCTCCTTAGCCTTCTCCCTAGAGGAAGATGTACCTATGGCACGTGGAATATTTCACCTACTGGCTGATGAACCCATGAGAGTCTCAGCTAGTGCTTCTTTAGTGTCCCTGGGCTTGTGGGAACAACAGAATTTAGATGTCTATAATTCCATCCCAGATAATACTAAAGAGTATTATAAAGATAGTGTTCTTGTGAATGTACAGGAGACCCCGGCCTACAGAGACAGTGGAGCCAACATAACTGTGGTCCATTAATCATTTTTCAAGGTGGAGGATGTTGCTAAGGCACCCAAATGCCTCACCAAGTTAGCTGGATGCCCTGTGCAAATGCTTCCCCAGTTACCAGCTCTCATTCAGTGTAATGATATGACTGTCAAAATACCTGTTAGTATGCAAAGTGAAGTGCCTGGGAGAGTCCTGTTGGGTAATGACCTGACAACTCTTGGAGTTGTGTCCAGCACCCCTAGGCCTCCGAGTAACAGGAGACAGGAGCTCACTAGGCCTGCAAGGGAAAGGACCTTAAGAGGCTCTCCAGAGGAGTTGATAAGGGAAACTATCACTCCCACTCCACAGGAGTTGCTCACTGCTATTTCTGGAAAGAAAGAGGCAAAGGGGAAACCCAAGACCTCAAGGAAAAAGTCAGACAGCACCCCTGTGCTACCAACAAGGACATCCCCAAGATTGTCCAAGATCACACCTGTGATCCCTCCACCTGCTGAGGCAGAGAGAGAGGTACAGATCTCAGAACGGAACAACCCTACCCCAAATTTAGATGCAATGGACTTAAATGGCTAGGAACAAATGACTCCCATCCTGCCCTGTCCTGTACCTAGACTGCTCCCCTCCCTGACACTTGTTTTGCTCTACCACACTCACTGTATTTTCTACTTACTTCTCTAATCCGACTGCAATATGTATTATACTTTGTGTGACCCCCAGCTCCTACCACTCTACTGTAACCTGGATGTGGTTGTAAATAATATGTCTTGTATGTATGCATATGTACCTTACATGTTCTGTAACTAAGCTTTAAATGTACTTGTCCTGTTGCACCCAGCTACCTAAGGGTTTGATGTCCATTACCAAATAAATAAACAAACAAACAAACAAACAAACAAACAAGGCAGTCACTAGCTACTCTGACTCTGCGTATGTTGCCACAACAATACATTCTGGGTTATCTAGATGGCAGAGAAGAGGGTTTAGAAAACCTGATGGGATCCCCGATGGGATCCCTGTCCAGCATGCTGCGCTAATTTCATGATTAATCGACATATTAACATTGCATGTGGTGGTAGGGGTTGTTAAATGTGCAGCGCATACAATTCAAATTGACTTTGCAGCACTTGATAATAATTCTGCGGACCGATTGGCGAAGGCAGCAGCATATTTGCCCCTCACAAATATCCCAAAAATTGAAATGATGTCCCAAAAGGCACAGCTGCCAATCCCATATACTGCAGTCCTCTTGTTACTAATTGGTGAAATACAGGGGAAAGAATCACAGGAGGAAAAGGAGCTTTGAGCGAAGAGGCGGTGTACACTCTCACTCACAGATTTGTTGTGGAGGCTGGACCTGACAGGGAAGGTAGTGATGCCCGTAGAGTTGCTTCTAGTAGGCTTTGGAGCAAATGCATTTCCCACCAAATACTCCTGAGCGACAAATTGCAGCGGAACTTCAGGAGGATTGGTTTGTGCCCAACCTCTCTGAGCAGGTGAGTAGGTTTATTGGTAATTGCACCCTTTGTAAGGAATTCAATCCAGGAAATACTATAATGGCAGTAAGAGAGGTTACACCCTGACCTTCAGGTCCTTTTAGGGCATTCCATGTTGACTTTGTTGACATGACAGAGAGGTGTAGCACCTATTGTTATTTAATTGTGTTTGTGTGTCCATTTTCCAGATGCTTGAGGCTGGACCCTGCCCGCACCCTGATGCCAAATCAGCGGCCAGATCCTTGGTGAGGGAGGTGTTTCCACAGTGGGATATTTGTGAAGTGTTAAGGTCCGGTAATTGGATTCACTTCCTTAATGCTTTGTTCACTGAAATGACTTCACTTTTGGTGATACAGCACATGTTCTGCTCGGTGTACCAACCTCGGGCCAATGGAATTGTGGAGCTTCTAAATGGATTGTTGAAAACCCAATTGTCAAAAATGTTTTCTGATTTGCAGAAGTCATGGCTTTATTTCCTTGCATTGGCATTTTGTGTTCTGCAGAATAAGCCTGGAAAGGACCATCACCTTTGAGGTGGTGACGGGTCGGTCTTAGAATGTTTACACCTCTCTCACCCGCACGCATAGGTACTGATGCACATAAGTCAGCAGAAATTCTGGGAAATGAATGTGGGGACTATCTTATCCAACTCAGCATCAGCAACCATTGTTACTCCCCACGGAGACGGTCTTTGTCTGCTCTTTTGTCCGTCGCTGGAACGAACATCGATTATACCGACACAATAGGGTCATCTTCTCTACTCCTATGGCAGTAAAAGTGGAGGGCATTAAATCATGGGTGCACATGATGTTCAGAGGGACACCAGTACACCGCCACTGGTGCCTGAGGAACAGCAGTCTACTGATAATTAAGTTAAGTGCAATCTAAGGAATCAGAGTTCATTCCAGCTGACAGGGGGGTGGAGAGTGTTTTGGAACCTGAGAATTGTTTTAAAGGATTATTTAGGACTTTTATTTTGTTTTTCACAAATTAAATTGACAATGGGCCTCATTACAAGGTTGGCGGTAAGGCAAAAACAATGCCGGTATAGTGATACCGGCATCGTTTACCACTTCAGTGTATTCTGACCCGGCAACCCGGTATTAGCGACACCCTAAATAAGGGTGCTGCTAATAGCAGCATGGGCGCGTACACGCGCCCCTTCGGGGAGCAAATACCGGCATGCCGGTAATAGGGGGACATCCCAACCCACGCGGACATGCAAATACCGGCATCACAAAGCCGGTAATCACGGGCTGCGCGATGCCGGCCATACAGGCATCGTGGACTACCCGCAAAAAGCAATCAGGAAACAAGCCAACTGCCACAGGTGCACACAATCCCCACAGGTGGAGGCAATGGAGGCTGGGCCAGTATAAAATGAGCACACCCACACACCACACCGCTTCCAACACCAAAATGCCACCACTAGCTGTTGCAATCATGGCGCTGGAGGACATGCCAATACTGCTACAACTACAGCAACAACACCAACTACAACAACAACTACAGCAGCAACAACAGGCAGCACAGAAGAGACGCAGGAGGAGAAGGAGGATGAGACCGGTCCAGCAAGTACCACCAGTGCAGCCAGCAGTGCCTCAGAGGCAGCCACTATTCCCTCGCACCAGACCCAGCCCATTCAACCTAACCCCTGAACAGATCGGTTGGACCGGGATACCATCACCACCATAGTGGACATGATACACTACGACATAGGCAGCCTCATAGAAATACGCACTGCAATCCCCCCGCTACTAAAGGTGGTGTCCGTGCTCCACTTCCTGGCCACAGGCACCTATCAACACACAGTGGGGCAGCTGCATGGCATTTCACAACCACTTTTTTCACGTATGTTGAACCAAGTGCTGGATGCCCTCCTGAAGCATGCAAGCACCCACATATCCCTACCACGGACTGGCCAGGAGATAGCCAACACCAAAGTAGGCTTCCATGCACTGGCAGGCATGCCCAATTGTGTTGGTGCCCTGGACTGCACCCATGTTGAATTGGTAGCCCCCCATGCCATAGAGGCGGTGTACCGCAATCGCAAACAATACCACTCCATCAATGTGCAGATGGCATGTGACTCCAGCAAGATCATCACACATTGCTGCGCCCGATATCCCGGAACAACACATGATGCCATGGTACTGCGCAACTCCACCCTATCCCGTCATATGGAGCTACATGCTGGACCACGTGCCTGGCTGCTTGGTGAGTTGCACAACTGGGCCATGGCAGTGCTCTGGGGTACTGATGTGTAGGGATGCATACTCCACCTGGTTGGGAAAGGGGTGGGCGGATGCATACCCCACCTGGGTGTCAATTGTCGGTGATTGGAGAATGCATGCAGAGCTAAACACTCCAGAGCTGAACCTCACAAACGGAACATGACACATCACTGGCACAAATTAAACAAATAATGCATATCGATGACAACAAGTAAGAGGCACAACCAGGCCACCATGGTTATGGCAAGCAATGCATGACTGTACAGGATGGCAACTGGGCCAGTGTGGCTAGTGTGACCATGCATAGAACTAACTGCTTGAATGGGAGGCTAAACATTGTCGTACTACCACAGTAGATCCGCCTCAGCATGCATGATTACACCCTGCATCATCTATTGAACGCCATCCAGACTACCACACCTCATAACAGTTTAGAATGCATCTAGGTGACAATTTTGCATACGTACAGGGACATGTGCATGTCCACACCAAATAGCTGCCGCCATGACTGTGCTTCCTGAAGGTGCCAGCTCAGAGTGACACACACCTATTTGTATTTGCTTGCAGTGGACAGAGGATATCCCATGAGTCCGTGGCAACTTACCCCTGTGCGGAACCCGCAGAACAGCCATGAAGAGGAGTACATTCGTATTCACACCCGCACCCGTGTTGTGATAGAGCAGACCTTTGGCCTGTTGAAGGCGCGTTTCCGCTGCCTACGCAGGTCTGGTGGGGCACTCCTGTATAGGCCTGAGAAGGTGGCAAAGATCACCATGGGCTGTGTCATGCTGCACAACATGTGCGTCCAGAGAAATGTACCACTGCCACCTGACATTGACATGCATGCCCCGGGTGAGGACGATGAGGATGAGACGGAGGTGAAGTAGCCCCCCTGCTAGTACATGATGCATGGGATGGCCATGCAGTACGCCAAGCACAGATTCACAAATACTCCTGACCCACATGGACTATGAAAGACATGTGTCAGTCAGACACTGGGCCAATGTGGACATGCACACAGGGAATGTTGGGAGTTGGGCACTGAACGCCGTAACACATTAAATGGATGCACACGAAAATAGCAATGTCCAGCCATGGATTTTTCTTATCACAACGTGTGTATTATTTACAACAGCAAAAATGTGCCCACTCCCCCCTCCTTAACCCCCCCCAACAAACTCCCAGACCCCCCAACAAACTCCCAGACCCCCCAACAAACTCCAAAAAAAACCCCCAACAAACTCCAAAACCCCCCCAACCAACACCAACACCCTCAATTGACTCCACAAGATGCACCCCTTCACCCCAACCTTGTGTCATACTCCCATTGTCACTACTTCCGGGACTTCTTCCTGTCCGGAGACGGCATTTCAGTGTGCCTTGCACTCATACGTGTCTGGCGCATTGGGCTGGTGGGGACAGATGAAGCTGGTGTGGAGGTAGTAGGTGAGTCGCTGGCAGGTTCCACACCTCTTGCAAGCCGTGGCCGCTGCATATGGAGCAGCATTGAAGTCATCACCTGTGTCACCGCCCCCAGGCAGTCCCTCATAAGCCGAGCAGATGCATTAACAACGGCTTTGTTGGCTGCGATGGCCGCTGTGGTCCCCGCAATTGCTGTGGCAATACCCCACCTGGTTTCCCCCCGTCTGCTATGTACTGGCGGAGTAGGTCTAACATGGCCTCCTGTCGGGCCTCCACCGTCGACAATCGTGTCTCCAGGGTTTTGGAGGGGGCTGAAGTGGTGGGTTGTGCAGTCACGTGGATGGCATTTTCGGGACTGTACTCCTCAGAGGTGGGTAGGTCACAGTCACGGAGGCAGGGATCAGCTTCACTGCAGGTGGGTGACTGCAGGTGTTGGGGTGAGGGGGTGGGCACGGGGCTCGGGTGGCCGGGCATGTCACCTCAGTGTCTCCCTCAGGCTCCACACTGGCATCAAGTTCTTCCCCAGTGGAGGCGGGTGCTTCCAGGGACTCCCCTTCGACAGGTGTGGGTGTGGCCTGCTGGGTCAGTAGTGTGTCAGGCACACTGGCAGCAGGTGTTGCTGGCTGTGTCCCAGCTCGCATAGGCACACTGGTAGTGGCTGTGGCCTGCTTGCCTCCAGCAGAGGTGGTGGTGGTGGTGGTAGCCCTCTTCTTAGGGTGTGAGGTGGATGCCCTTGCAGTGGTTTCCTGGGTTGCTTCTTCTTCATCGGTGCCTGGGGGGTAGAAGAGATGCAGGGCATCAGTGATGGTGTGACATGGCAGAGGCATACGATGGTGCTGTTCATTATTCATTTGATCATGCATTCATGTCTTACAGGTGTGTCACGCAGGGTATTCAGAGGGGGCATGTTAGCATTCACTGCATGGCAGGTGGCATGCCGTTGATATGGGGTTTGTGTGTTGGGTTAAATGGGCATGGTCCAGGTATGTTGCCCGTGTGTAGGTTATGGGATTGGCACTCAGCATGCATTTCTGTGTGGCAGGGTTTGGGCCGCAATCTTGACTTGGATATGTTGATGTGGGTGCAGGGACATGCATTGCCTTGCCTAGTCTCACACCCACGTCACTAGTGTTAAATCATGCTTTCCCCTACAGGGATATGCAGGGTCACTCTCCTCTTTCTGTGGATGATGCCGCCCCCATCTCCATCTCTCTGAATCCCTCTATTGACTCAGGATCAATAAAAGTGCTGGCAGTCTCCTCCCAGGGCATCAGCTTAGCAGGTGAATGTGGACCCCCACCTGTCTCCATGGCCGCCCTCCTGTTGCTCGATAGGATGTTTCGCACCCTCAAGCGAAGGTCGTCCCACCTCTTGCGGCAGTCACGCACGGTGCGTGGGGTGGTCCCCACGGCCGACACCTTCTGGGCAACCTCCTGCTAGATTTCCTTTCTCCTCATCTGGGCTTCTCGCTTCATATCATTGCTTTTCATTATGGCTGCATGTGCAGCCAGAGTGTCAGCAAGCATATTGAGCTCAGCGTCTGAAAAACGCTTCTTCCGCTGCCGGGTGGTCGTCTTCCGGGTAGCCTTGGACATCCTCAGGGTTTTCCAACACAGCAAGACACGAAAAGACTGGTGGTTAGGGAGGATGGCAATGGATTGTGTTTTTAAAGATGGCCGCCGGCCCATTTCCCGTTCCTGCGCGATGATGTAATTTCCGGGTCCGGTTTTGCGAACCCGCTATTAGCATGGTGGTATTACCGGGCCGGTATTTAGGGGTTGCTCTGAGGCAGTGCCGGTATCGGCGGGTCCCGTGATGCCGCTATTTGGGGGGTTAGAGGGCCTTTAGCGGCATGCCGGTGTTACCATTACCGGCATGGGGGTCGCGCGTGCTCGCGCACTCGTAATCACCTGCTATTAGCGGGTTCATACGAGCACGGACCCGCTCTTACCGGCATGCCGGTAATGAACCCGTTTTTACCGGGCTACTCGTAATGAGGCCCAATGTGTTTAGCAGTATATAGAGTTATTTTCTTTTTTCTTTTTGGGTCATATGCATTGGACAAAATATGTGTACAGGGGGAAGGAACATTGGGTTATTCTGGTACAATGGATGCAGAAATGCAACAAAGTTTCAAAATTGATTTTCCATATGATAATTCTCATGGGACTTTAACAATTGTAAATGACACACACAGTTTTGCAGCTGATAACCTATGGTACCAGCACATGAAGAGAGTGGGGGGAGAGAGAGTAACTGAGGTTTGTTACATTCTCCCTCATTCCCCAAACCTCTGGTGTCCCTATATCATTTATTCCTAATGTGGTAGAAGTGGCAGATGCACGTTGTCTGGTGTATCAAGCCCTAAGCAGAATTCGAGGGCAGGTACAAGGGCAATCTGTAGCAGCTTCTGCCCTTCCGATCGATGAAGAATGTTCAATTTTGAATTGGGGAAGATCACAAAGATGTTGATTGTATACAAAGAGTGAAGATTAACCTTAATGGTGTGATTATTGTGATCAAGAAATGGAAGCAAGGGGTAATGAGTTGCAAGGCTGGAGTGATGGTGGGACTCTGAAGAACGGGTGCACAAACTAATTTGGAATGTGGAAAGGTTTGGAGAAAATATGTGAATTTTTTTACATGGCTCAAGGGGCATGAGAAACCTGTTAAGATCTGGTTACTTACACGTTTTCTTCTGTGTTTTAAGGGTGATGGCACGGTGCCTGTGGGCACAAATCAAAACTGCAGCACCACTCTGCATATTGCTGATTTAGCTGGAGGTACGGTGGTGATTCTCGATTTATTCTGGTCATGTGGGCCCTTTTCATACAAACAATTACCTGTGGCCTGGAGAGGTGTATTCAGCATCACCACTTTGCACGTACCCATCTCTGTTGTCACGCAGAGCCACCTCACACTGTCTGAGTCAAAAAGTGTGCCCCATATATCCCCTGTGCCCCTTGCATCCCTTGTGTCATCAGACAGGGACAATCTGCAATTTTTGCAGGACTCTGGAGAAACTGACTTACTGAGGAGATCGAAAACATCCAACAATTTGTCAGCAGCATCTTCTGAGGCTCTAAGAAACATTCATGATCGTTTCCAACTGTTTGGCCGTACTGAAACTTTTTTCTCCTCTCTATTGGCCCTGACGTGCAATCCTCCGTCAATGCAAAATGGCTTCAAATAACATGTTACAAAGTGCTATTATCTGTAAATTCCTCTGTTTTAGCGTTCGGTGCGATCAAAGAAAAATGTATGGCTTTGCATCTTGTAGCCCTGCAAAATCTCTACGTGATAGACCTCATAACAGCTTTGGAGGGTGGGGTGTGCCACAAATTGGTCAAAACTTGCTGCACATATATGCCTCCTAATGACTCGGATAACAGAACTTTGGCTCAAACCATTACTGAATTGCAAAATCTGAAGGAGGCCATGGAGAGGGAGGCGGGAATTACTGACAATACGTTTTTGGACTCTTTTCTCTTGGATGCCGTCATGGATGAACATAATCTTAAATGTACTTTCACCTGTTTTGATTTTTTCTTTAGTACTTTTTTGTTCTTGTAAGATATGTCTTTGATTCTGTTTGCCTAGGAGTACTGCAATGTTTCTTTTAACCCTGTCTAAGGCTAGGTATAGGACCAATTCTATTCACATGGGCACTCAAACTGATTTTGGAATGATTGAAGGGCAACGTTTCCGTCCTTCCTCAGGTTGGACTGAATGTGTAAAACATTGGGTAGATTGCAGAACTAATGATGAGTCCAATTAGTAATGTTTAACGGAGGAATAGGGGAAAAATGGTTGTGAAGATTTGTTCCATAAAGATAGTAAGATTGATGATTTGGAAATTGGGTTGTTAGTTAATGGATTAACTAAAGGGGAGCATGTTGGGAAATCGGTAAAGTTTGAACTTTGCATTTCATACCACTGACTGGGGGGTGGACACATCATCATCGTCATTTCTGTTCATTTTTGCAAATTGCTACAATTATTACAATATTTATGGTAAATGGGATAGGAGTTACATTTAGGTTACTTTGTGTTATTTTGTGTAGAGGCAATATATTTTTAGGTTGGCATGCGTAACATGCGTAACATAATGATGAAACATTGTCACACAGAGGGCCCCTCCCCACTCAGTTGAAGCAGGTGATCAATATGTGCACATGGAGTTTAGCTGTATGAATGGCAGTTATGAGAGGAGATCATATTAGGTATACAAATTCACACATAATGGTATACATGTATGAGAAGTATTTTTCGAATTCAGTAAATGATATGAAATAAATGAGGTGCGGTTGCAATGTGTATCATGGGTCTTCGAATTGTGGATTACTTAGAAGGGTGTTTTCGCAATCGTGCCTAAGGCTTACAAAGGCCCCCTCAGCAGTCAGGGAACAGGTTTTATAATTTGGTCAATGGGATGGCTGCGGTCAGTTTGCAGGCGGCTCATGTGCTGGAGGGCAAAGGGAAGATATGATCTCTGGTAAACAGGAGAGCTAATTGTTGTAAGGGATTGGTATTTGTGAAACACGCAGGGTTGTTTGGAACAGGTGGCCTCTCCCAGGGCACTTGCAGAGATCAGTAGTAATACATTTCAGGAGAGTGATTGTATT
This sequence comes from Ambystoma mexicanum, assembly GCF_040938575.1. NCBI lineage: Eukaryota > Metazoa > Chordata > Amphibia > Caudata > Ambystomatidae > Ambystoma > Ambystoma mexicanum. The sequence goes on along the minus strand of NC_090931.1, from coordinate 88,205,748 downwards.
GTCAGAGAGTTAGCGTAACTCATTTGAATAGGAAAGGTCAGTAGTCATAAAAAATCACACACCTGACAGATTTGGGCAATGCGATGAGCTAACACGAATAGGTCAAAAGGGAATCTATGTGTCTTTCTCTCATCTTCATGTTCTTAGGTATTTTTGGGACCGGTCTGTGTTCTTCATTAATAAGAATTCAGTTGTTGTGTAATTAAGAGGCAAGACTGCCACCAAATATGGCAAGGTTTTTGGGAAGGGGTGTGTTGGAAATGTAAACATTGTAATTATATGTTTTTAGGGGATTGTGTCATAATGTGTCCTAATGTTTGTGTCCAATGAACTGTGTGGGTTTTATATTTCTCTGTACAGGGCAACCAATCATGATTGGGGGATGCCTTTGTAACGCTATATGGGGGAGTGTATTAACTGTTGCAAACTGTATATAATGTGTTTTCTTTGTGTGGTTCCGGGAGACCAGGGTTAGTGTGAATGTTCGATGTTATCTAAGCCCCCACCTGGTCGTCTGTACAATAAACTTGCTTTATGGACAAAAGATGCACTTACTAATTCTAGAGGTGGGCCTAATGTGGGTAAAGGAGCGGAGCTAAAGGTCCACGCCTACAGAAGCCACACATAGGGCTCACAAGCACCTCTGATTTCCTGAGAGGGCGTTAAGGCATTGTAGCCTCAAGTGGAATTATGTTGGCAAAGATGCTCCTCTGTATAATTTAAAGCATGTATCTGTTTGTGTCATGCTTCCATAGGTGCCATAAGTGTATCCCAAGTGTCTGTTCACCAAACCAAATACAGAAAGAGCCGCACCGCCAGTAGTCCAACATGAACTCCTGTGCGGAAAACAAGTCAGAACACATGATAAAAAACAATAAAGCACAAAGATACGGAGGCGCTGTCCCTCCGATGCATTTCCAGAATCACAGTCGACCCCCCAGACTGAGGTTAGGGTGCCTAATCTCCCACGAGATAGACACCCTCATCCAGACGGTCAACATACCTTCTGGAAAGGCCATCTGCATTATCGTGACTCTTCCCTGGTCTGTGCTCTATGGTGAAGTCTAGCCCTTGCAGGCTAATGGATCACCAGAGCAATTTCAGGTTTTCACTCTTTATCTGCATAAGCCACTTCAGGGGTTTATGGTCTGTTTGGACCTTGAAGGTAGACCTTGTAAGGTAGGTTTTTTTTAGTTTTTTTTTAATTAAAGTTGATTTAATCAAGAAATGTCTTGATTTTACAACAAAAATGAAAGATTCCAAAAAACAGGTACTTCTATTACATCACTGATATATACATACTAAATATACATACACACATATCTTTTCTTTTATATTACACAAAATCAATCAATTCATTATAAATATAAAACTCTGCTAATAATAAATACTAAATCTGTCATTTACAATAATACAATCAAACAAAAATCACAAATTTTATCATAAAATAGAAAAAAAGGAAACAAGATCAGCGCTAGATGTTAGATAGTTGCATATAGTGGATCCTGGTGAAATTAAGAATTAGCAACATAAGCAGGTTTACAAGAAAAGTCCAGACAGTGAAGATAATTAAGTATAGCATATCTTATTGCCTTCCACTCAGCATGAAATAAGTACTCCCAAGCTCTTTGTCGCGATAGTTCATAATAATCTTCAAACAAAGGTTTGAGATGGATGGATTGTTTAGCATTCAATTTTGGACATTCAGTGCATAGATGCTGGAGAGTCTCCATTTCCAAATTACAAAAGCGACATTGAGCATCTAATTTGGGGAGTAATTTACGTATATATGATAGTTCATGTGTTGGCCATAGATAAAATCGAAAGTGTAAATACTTATTCCTCTGATAGGAATTTGGGAATTTGACAAGATAACTCTCCATGGACCCATATCGTTTCAAGGCAAATGGATTTTTCTTAAACTTCTGATATCTAAGGCATGCTGTTTGTGTCTTAATCCAGTCGGATTCCCAGAGGCGAGATTTTGCTTTGTCAGGATTTCCACATAGTGTGTCTATTGAGAATCCTGCATCTTCTACTATCTTTTGGATTAGAAGGCGCCATGTACTGGGAAATGTGTCTGTTGAATTTAATAAATATGCAGCAAGTATCCCTAGGAGACTGAAATAGAGCTAGCCATAATACATTTATGGTAGAGGCTACACATCCTCCATTTGTATAAAGCATATAAGGATATCAAGCCTAGCTCGTGTCTTATTAGACAAACAGGTTCAGAATTGGCTAGACTAAGGGCTGCTTTCCAATGTTTGCCTTCAAGTCTAGTCCAATACTGATAGGATCTGTACACATAGCCTTCAGACCCATAGAGAACTATGAGCCATTTTTTGTCTATAATAGATTAATAATGGCATTATTGAGAACTTGCAGTACCTATTCGTTATAATACGAGCTTAAGACAATGTTGTATTCACTTTGCCTTGAACATGAGTTTCATATTTCGAATTAGCTATTTGATTCGTTATCAATGTCCCCAAATATATATAGGTAGAGACAGAAGTTAAAAGCCCATTCTGCAATGGCCATTGTAACTTGGCAATACTTTGCCTCACATTACCACATTGAATAATTTTACTCTTTGATACATTGATTGTGATACAATTCTTAATGGTGTACTTATTCAAGGCATTCAACAATTCACGCAAGCTTTTAGGGGTCTTTGAAAGTAAGACCATATTGTCTGCGTATAGAAGATATTTTACTTGGTTGCCATTGATTATAGGTGGATCAGCTTTAATGCTTAGAAACTCTTTACCAACATGTGAAATTAAAAAATTGAACATCGCTGAGGCCAACCTTTTAGGCCGCGGAAGTTGATATTGAATTTGACAGTAAACCATCACTTGATAATTTAACTTGGATAGAGGTTGCAGAGTGAACATTAATTATCCACTTAAGGATATTCCAAGGGCAGCCTCTATCCAATAATTTCTTAAATAATAGTTCCCGGGGAATCGCATCAAAAGCCATGCGAAAGTCTATAAATGCAATGGTTGATTGCGTTGGGTTGCCTGAGATTGAATACTGCATAATGTCAGTATATTAATGGCCGTGCCAATGCCCGAAAGAAATCCTGTTTGAAACGGGTCACGCAAGTTAGTCAAATCAAGCCAGGTGTTAAATTCCTTCAGGACCAGTTGAGCAACAATTTTCCCAGGGCAGTCAAGGACGGCAATGGGGCGATATGATTTAGGATCACTTCTATTGCCCTTTTTTAAAATAGGCAAAATTATGGACTTCTTCCATGAATTTGGAATGCCTCCTACTATAAACACATGCTTAAAAATTAAGTGAAGTATTTGAGCCCACTCTATTGGATTATCTTTTAGGGTACAATTATGAAGTCCATCGGGCCCAACAGCTCTTGACCGACTCAAGGTTGCAATACAACAGAGAATATGTTCAATCTCTATCAAAAAGGTATGCAATGAATTATGTCCCAAATTAGACCACTTGAGTGAAAAGGAATAGGGCGAGCTATAAAGATTACCAAAATAGTGCTACCATGACTCTTTTGAGATTGCATTGGTTTGTAAGGCTCCCTGATGATGTGAAGCAGCATTGTTTAGACAGGCCCAAATGCCACTAGTTGATTTTTTGATGATCTGTCGAAACATGTGTTCATTATCACGACAATACTGAATTGCACGCTGATGTCATGATGCCTACCCCCGGAGTACCAGGCCAGGCCCAGCACCCCCGGGATCAGGCATCACGCCCCCGGGTAAAAGCACAGCGGCCCTTTATAGGGGCTCTTTGGACTCTGTCCTGGCGCCGTTGGCGCCAGGCTCATGTTGGACATCAGTCCTGGCGCCATAGGCGCCAGGCTCATAAGGGGAAGTGTTTGGTGCACTTACCTGAAGCAGACCATGCTGCACACTCACCTGATGCAGACCATGCTGCATGAAGAACCAAGCCAAATGAGGCTTAGGAGGGACTATTTATCTGAAGGAACTATTTTGTTACTTGGGTGGGGCTGTGGAAGAATACTCACCTGGAACTTCTTCCAAGGCTATTTAAGCCACGCCCGGACAGCCACACGTGCTTCGCATTGTTCTGCATCCGAGCAGCTGAACGCTCACCGTGTCAGCTCCTGCACCTGGACTCCAGCCACGCCAGCCTCGAACCTGGAACACCTGTAAGGAAAGAAGAGAAGAGAAAGGTGAAAACCAAGAACTTATTCAACCTTCTTACCTGCATCCGGAATCTTCACGCCAGCATTCCTGAAGGAAGACTTCCATTTAAAAGCACCGCGTTGCTCGCTGCAGCGCCGCGCTTCACTCACCTGTTCCCGAGATGCCGCCCGGCTCCATCGCGGCTCTCAGCACCAGTCGCCACATCTCTGCACCTAGGGGAGAGAAGAAGAGACAAAAGGCGAGCAAGGGAACACAAGAGGAAAGCCGAATTTTCAGCCATATTACTTACCGGCTTTTCTTGGTGAACCATTCCACATCTCGGGTCAGCGCCGCATCTTTGGCAGGTACCGCACCCCGGCCCCTATGGGGAAAGGACAAAAGACATTACTGGGGAATTATAAAGACATTTAGAGGGGTCGCCCTCATCACTAACTCACCTGATTTTACCACCGGCAATATAACCCCTCAACGCATCGCCTTGGTTCTGCACCTGAAATAAAGGACAGATCACAGGTTAGGAGATACAACATAAAAGGAGGCTCACACTTGAACTTTTGCATCTTCATACTTACGGTGTATCGCTCAGAAAAGTCAAGTGGATTTGCCAGCGCCATTCTGAAAACCAGTGAAGTAACTGGACGAACGCACGCCCCTGCACCAGAAGCAGGATGGAGAGTTCATCCTTCCAAACCATAAGGTGAGCTTAAACCGGGGGGTTTTGGAGGAAGTCAGAGGAGAACGAAGGGGGAAAGGGGGGAGCAAGCACACTATTCAGCAGACAGTTAATCCCCTTTCTCATCTGCAGAAGGATATTCCTACGGGCCAGACAAGCAAGATTTGGGGGTCCTGTTCAATCGGTGGTCCGAATTCTGCGCATCACGCTTAAAGAGGCCACAGCAACCCAGACCAGACCAGCGCCTCCGTGGGAGCCAGGTGAGCGTTACAGTTGATCTTTTAACCAGACTTCATAGGCCTGTTTCAGTTGTTTTGTTATTATGAATCTTGTTATTTCATCGAGATGCTTTAGATTACGCAACATGCATCTCATTTTAGATTTATACTGTTTACGTCTGGATCAAAAAAAATGTAAATGATTACTCCTACAGTTGGCGTTTGGTGAATTATGATTCCTAAACAGCTGCATGAGATGGACATAGGAGTCAGATCCATCCTTGCAGGGAGATTTACAAGTCTGCTCAATGCAATCTCGTAGGCGAGTCAAGGTCCTAGGATTCCAATGTAGGCGAGTACCTCTGTTATTAACAATTGTATTCGAAATATAGATGTTCATCTCAGCTTTAGACAGGGATAGTGGCAATTCGAGACATACTTGCAACATACTATGGTCGCTAAGATCTGTATCGATCACCTTAAATGAGACTATATGATTCAATAGCTTAACATTTACACAGACATAAACGAGAATTGAATGTTGAGATCCTCTGTTCCATGTAAAGCGAGGAGGGAAATCGCCCACAATTGCTCCATTCAGCATAATAAATCCCCTTTCCTTCCTCATGAGGGACCATGCTGTTTCAACATCTAGGAGATCTACAGTATTCTCTTGCAATAGATGTAAATTTAAATCACCCATTAAGATGGTATAAGACAAAGGGCCTCATCACGGGTTTGGCGGTAATGGAATTCCCCATTCCCCACTGAGCCCATTCGGGAATGCCCCATTCCGGATTGGGCTCAATGGGGAATTTTCGCGCTCTTACCTCCGGCGGATTTTCTGCCGGCGGTAATAGCGTGAATTTTTGGCGCCTTTCCACCCAGCTCAGAGCTGGGGAGAAATCCGCCGAAGCCCTGATTTGGCAGACACTTAAATCTGGCGGTAATAGCGCGACCGCCGGATTTAAGGGTTACCGGCAAACTCGTGATGAGGCCCAAAGACTGATCCTGGAGTAAAACATCCAGGATATTTGACAGGTGATTAAAAAATTGATTTGGTGTAGTTGTATTCTTGCTTCGATATATATTTACAATAGCAAACAAGATGTTACCTCTTTAAACTTTCACTATTTGAAAGTAAGGGGATGGAGTAGTGCAAGATATACAGACAAGGCCAGAGATTTTTTTAATGGCCACAAGTAATCCACCTATCAGACGACCCAATCTGTGTTTAAGGGCAAGTATGATGTGAATAACGTGAGAGTCCCATACAGGAGCAAAGACTAGCCATGTTTCTTGAAGAACCACGATATCTTGTTCACTTAAGGCATTTTTCATCGAGTTAACAAGATGAGAATAGCCCTAGTGTTCCATGATGTAATATGAATAGTATCTTGCTGGCTCACTTGTTGTTATGCATTCAAACTGTAAGTTTGCATTGCTTGAGAGTAGTTTGATGTATTTTGAGCATGTGTAGGAATGACAGTTGAGTTAGGATTATAGATGTTAATTAGAGTTTTTGAAGATTATAAGATAGTACTCTCAGAGGGTTGGAATAACAGAAATCCTAAATCAAAAATGGCCATTCTGGCTTGCCACAGTATATTAGCTACGAGCCCAAAACGGACATGTATTCTAGCTTCATAGAGATTATTCTCGTTGGTGAATTCCACCAAGTCAATATCAATTGAGGACAGCTTCTTCAGTGACAGTATTTGAGCACATATATTCAAAATGCTGGCGCGATTAAGAACATATTGAGGGGCAGGATGCTCTCGACATTTTATTATCAGACAATGTGGCTGTGTCTTTTTATGAGCATTTTCCAACAGCCTTGGTGTCTTATTTTGAATATGTTGGCTACCTGAGCCCAATATCTGCCCCATCTTAAAAGACGGAAGATTTAGACTTTAATGGCTGCTGATCAACATGTCTCTCCAGGGTTGGGCCAAGCAGTAACCTCTCTACATTAGGGAATTGAACTGAATGAGGATTGTCTCCATTCTGGGACCTAGTATGTACTTCTGAGAAATAAGCATCCATAGCTGTTTTTATGATATCTCGCAGATCTTCGGAACTCGGATAGTTCTCAACATTAGGGATTTGAGGAGTGGTAGAAATGCTCAACTCGGTATGACTTATCGAATCAGGAAGATTAGATGTAATACAATTATTATTATGCCAAATGTTTGTTTGCTGACATGAGGATTCAAGGGGCACTTTGCTCCACGCATCAAACGATTGATTGCCCTGAGTTGGATAATGATTTGGGGCAGTTGATACAGCAGCAATAGGTAGCCTCACAGAATCCGCTTCCAAGGATTTTTGGCTCTCATAAGCGACTATTGAAGCACAAATGTCTTCTCTTAATAAGTCTTTTTTTACAGAATCTTGTTGGCCTAGAGCATGAGTAGTCAGTACAGAACGATTAGTCATGGTCTGCAATGACTTAGGGGAATCACTAACAGGATTCCAAATCTGCATAGCTGAGGCATCATCATGGATTGTCACGAGGTGTCTCCTGGTAAGGACTTTTCCTTCTTCTGTTCTCTTCTTCTGTTCCTTTGCAGGTGATCCAGGATGCTGGCAGGCGTGGCAGAAGTCAGGATGCAGGAGCAGACACGGTGAGCGTCCAGCTGCTAGATGCAGAACAACGCGAAGCACGTGTGGCTGTTCGGGTGGGGTTTAAATAGCCTTGGAAGAAGTTCCAGGTATGTATCCTTCCTCCAATCAGGTATGTATCCTTCCCCGACCACGCCCGGATGGTAAATTAGCCCCACAGGTAAAGTAGTTCCTTTCAGGCCTCAAGGAGGCCGGGATCCTGCAGCATGGTCTGCATCAGGTAAGTGCACCCAAGCACTTCCATAATGAGCCTGGCGCCTATGGTGCTAGGACTGATGTCTTTTATGAGCCTGGCGCCATAGGCGCCAGGACACTGTCCAAAGGGCCCCTATATGGGGTTGCTGGGTCCTTCCTTGGGGACTGGATGTCCGCTTTCGGGGACGCAGGGCTTGAACCGGCTCCCCGGGAGCGGGCATCATGACAATATGGAATGATTAGCAACGGTCAAATTCGAGATTCGATTAGGCACTGGAGATGGAGGGGGGACCTTAGGGTGTCACTGATTGGCATTCACTTCTTTAGAGCAATAGGCACGAATATCAGTTAACCAGGGCAGAGTGTGTGTGCCCTTTTTGCTCAGGGTTCGCCCAGCCAGTGAAACTCGCTTTATTTCCACCATTGTCAGTTTCTCCCGGGTTAATCTCGTTGGGCCTTTGGGAATGGGAGGCGGCAAAGGCACAGATGGCATGCCTGTTTTTAAGGTATATTTGGATGTGACCATGGTCGTAGTTTCTAAGCAACCAGTAATTATCTAATAACAAAAAGGATGGTAACAATACCGTGAAAAAGGGTAGCCCCCTACTCCCGCTCAACAGCGGGACCGCGAGATAGCAATTCCACTTGGCAAATCCACTTGCCCGAATGCGCGTGCGCGAATGCGCGTGGTAATATCTTTTATGTGGATTGGCTCAACTTGTCTGGGGGCGGGCTGAATACAGCTGTAGGGAAAGCAAAATAAACACAGTAAATCTCTCGAAATGGCGGATAATGGCAGATCAATTGGCCGTTGCTAGGGACGTTGCTAGGAAAGTCCTTGATTGTCGAGCTCTCAACCAATTGCAACAATGTCAAGGTGGTCGTACCTAGCCAATGAGAAAGGCTCAAAGTCGGCAGCGTTGGAACGCTCGAACCTCGCACAGCGGTCCGGGAAGCTTCGAGGAAGAGTAGCAGAGCGGGACAACGAAACAGCAATTCCACTTGGCAAATCCACTTGTCCGAATGCGCGCAAACAAACCCTGTAAGGTAGGGTCTAAAACGCCTAAGGCTCAAAACTATACTGAAACATTCCTTTTCAACAGTAGCCCACCTAAATTATCTACCCTTGAGTTGTCTACTGATGAATATGATTGGATGTTCCCCCCCTTTGACATCTAACTGGGACAAGACAGCTCCAATTCCGGTGTCGCAGGTGTCAGTTTGAACGATAAAGGGCTTGCTGTAATCAGGCACACACAACACAGGTGCCCTACACAGACTTTCCTTCAAGCCATTGAAGGCCCTCTGACAGTCTTCAGTCCAATTAACCTTCCTCGGTTGTTTGGGTGAAGTCAGAGCTGTCAGAGGTGCAGCTATAGTTCCATTGTCTGCCATGAAGTTGTGATAATTCCCAGTGAGGCCCAAAAAGGCTCTCACCTGAGTTTGAGTAGTGGGAACCTCCCAGTCATGTACATCCTGTACCTTACTGCGGAGAGGTTGGATTTGGCCCCCTCCTACCTCATGACCAAGATACGTGACTTTCCCTGAGCTATCTGGCACTTGGTGGCCTTGATAGTGAGATTAGCCCTTTTCAAGGCCTGCAACACCTTATCCAAGTGAGTCAAATGCTCCTCCCAAGTGGAACTGTAGACGGCAATGTCATCTAAGTAGGCGACACAAAAGGCTCAAGCCCATTGAGCGCATGATTGACTAAATGTTGGAAAGTGGCAGGTGCATTCTTCAACCCAAAAGGCATGCCTCTAAACTGGTAGAGCCCCTCAGGCATTGAAAATGCAGTATTTTCCTTGGCATGGTCCGTCAGACCTATTTGCCAATAGCCTGAGGTAAGGTCGAAGGTGCTCACAAATTTGGCAGCACCTATGGTGTGTACGAGCTCATCAACCCAGGGCAATGGGTGTGCATCAGTTTTGGTGACGGCATTGACTCCTCTGTAGTCCACGCAGAACCGTCAATCAATGGTGCTGGCCTAGGAACTTGCCTTGGGGACAAGGACCACTGGAATGGACCAGGGACTGGTTGAGGGTTCAATAACACCCCGATCCAAAATCTTGGCGACCTCAGCCTGGATGTTGTATCTGACATACGGTAGCACCTGCTTTTGACAGGCACATTGTCACCAGTGTCAATTTCGTGCCTACACCACGGTGTAAGGCCTGGTGTCAGTGAGAATAGAGAGGCACACTGCCGGAGCAAAGCCCTGAAGGCCCTCTGTTGCGCTGTCGTCAGATCTAGAGAGAGATGCACTCCCTCCGCTGAGCCCTCCTGAGGGTTGCTATGTAGCAAATCAGGAAGGGGCTCACTCTCATCCTCTTCTTGCTCAGAAGTCAGCAAGAGACATGAGACTTCGGCTCACCTATGGAAAGGCTTGAGCCTGTTAACATGGAATACCTGTGGGGCCACCCCAGGGACTCCCAGGTCAACCAGATAGTTGACTTCGCCCATCTTGGAGATCATCCTGAAGGGTCCAGTCCACTTATCGGCCAAAGCTTGGTAGGCTCCATCACAAGGATCTCCTGACCTGGAGTCCAATCCACTTGCGAGGCTTTAAGGTCATGCAAGTACTTGTTCAATTCCTGGCTGGCCTTGAGATTCTCCGTTACCTGACCCATCATCTGTGTCATCCTCCATCTGAGGCCTCCATCTGAGGCCTAACACATAGTCTCCCACTTGCATGGCGGCACTAGGAGGGGTGGCCTCCAAACCTTCTTGGATCAAGGCAAGGGGCCCCCTCACGGGATGTCCAAAGAGTAACTCAAAGGGGCTTAAACCAACACCCTCTTGAGGTACCTCTCTGTAAGTGAACAGCAGGCATGGTAGGAGGAGATCCCATTTCCTCCTTAAGGGCTCTTCCAAAGCGCCTAGCGTGCCTTTGAGAGTTTTATTAAATCTCTCAACCAGACCATTGGTCTGGAGATGGTAAGAAGTGGAGAACTTGTAGGTTACCCCGCACTCTTTCCCATGGTTTTTATGTGACTAAACATGAAGTTGGATCCTCTGTCAGAGACAACCTCCTTAGGGAATCCAATACAGGTGAAAATGCCCAGGAGAGCCCTGGCAACCACCTTGGCAGTAATAGTCCGAAGTGGTATAGCCTCAGGGTACCTGGTGGCATGATCAACAAAGACCAGGATGAATCGATGTCCACCTGAGGTGGGAGGGTCAAGGGGACCGACGCTGTTGATGCCCACCCTCTCAAATGGTGTGCCAACCACTGGCAAGGGCTGCAGTCGGGCAATGACACTGTCTCCAGTCTTGCCAGAACACTGACATGTTGGGCAGGTCCTTCAGTGGGACTCCACTGATAACTCCCATCTGAGGCCAGTAGAAATGGGCAGAGAGCCTCTGCTTAGTCTTCTTGGTATCACGATGACCAGCCAGGGACACCTCATGCGCCCACTGCAGCAGGAAGGGCCGGTAAACCTGGGGTACCACCAACCTCTTGAGGGCACCAGGTTCAGGCTTAGTGGGCTCACTAACAAGGAGCTCACCCTCTCAATAGATCCGGAATGTCCTAGACACTTCTCCCTGTGCCTGGGGCAGGGACTGATTCCTCAGACCCTCGAGAGAGTGGCACTCTCTCTGTCCCCTACAGAAGTCCGCCCGGGATGGTCCCCCTTCAGCCAACAAGCATTGCAGGTCGTGGTGGCCCTCCGGGTTGAGCACCTCTCCCGCAGGAGGGCCTTCTGCCTCGTCTCCCTCAGGAGTTGAGTTTGGTATTACCACTGGAACCAGCCCGTCCGGAGCATGAATCCCAATGAGTGATTTAGGAAGAGAAGGAGCCCCCTTCACAGAGGTGGTCTTCTTGTTCTCCGTCTTCTTGCCTTAGGCCTCGCCTTTGGCTCGGGTACCTGACTCACAGCCAGACCCTGTGTCACCTGTGACCTAGTGACAGCAGCAGCAGTCATGGGGACACCATCTGAGATCAACCCCAACTCTACTAGATCACTTTCTAACAAAATGTTAGCAGGATAATTGTCCTGAACCAGGACATTACGCTTTGCTGTCTTGTCTCCAATCGTAATGTTGACTAAAGCTACAGGCGATAATTTGGGAGGCCCAGCAGCTAACCTGGTGGTTCTCAGAGGAGCTCCTACATAGTCCTCTGGCTTGAGCAGGGTCCTGTCCACCACTGTCATGCTTGCCCTGTGTCTCTCAAACCAGTAGAAGGCTGGCCATTCAGGAGGACACTTCTCAAAAACCTGCAGGTGTTCTGTGGGATTGCCACCAGTACTTCTGCGTACTGGTCCCAGGCCCCAAGGGACACTAGGAAAATCTCTACAGGAGCACCAAATGTGATCCCTGTGGAGGAGGGGAGGACTGTGGCCTTCACCTCAGGTACGGAGTAGGGTAGGTCAGGCTGACAGCCTGGACTCCAAGTGCCTTACCTTTACACTTGGGGTCACCCCTCTTGTGGTCCAGAGCCCCACAGTCCCAACAAGTGCCAGGAGTGCAGGGTACGGTACTTGTTTCACTGGGACCCTGCTTTGCAGCAGGCGGACCACTACTCTTACTCCCACCCACAAAAGACTTATCCCCACTAGATTTTTGAGTCTTAGGAGAAGAAGGTTTTGGTTTACTCGACTGTGATTGCTTTTGGGACTCCTCAGCCTTCTGAGAGGTCCCATTTTCTTTGTCCTTGTCCTTCCCACTGGAGTCCTTAGGGGACACCCGGTGGGAGAACCACTTGTCAGACAGCCTGGCCAGCCTAAAGGGATCTAAAATGTACTGGTCAGCAACATAATGACGCAGCTCTGGTGAACAGGCTTCCGCAAAATGCTCAAAAAACAAACGGTGTGACAATTCAACAAACGTTTTTACTTTGTAACCATCAATCCACCCCATCACGTTCTGTGCTCAGCACTCACCCAGTCAATCCAAGACACATTCTCTCTTTTCTTAAAATCCCTGAAACTTTTAAGGTATTGGCTAGGTGTCTTGCCAAACTTGGCAATCAAAGCAGACTTCATGCACTCATACTGACCCCTTTCTTCCACACTCAGTTTCAGAATACAGTCATACCCAGTCTGAGGCACTCTGCTTAACAAACACTTAGCCCAATCCCTCTTATCAACATCATGAATTGCACAAGCGATCTCAAATGCTTAAATCCATTGGAAGATATCAGAACCCTCCACATACACACCAACCAAAGCTTTCATTAACTTGGTGGCTGGGGACCTCACACTCTCAATTCGCTTCGCTGAAGTCTTCACTCTAGCTTTCTCTAGCTGGATTCGCTGACATTCAGTGTCCTTGTCTTTGAGTTCAAGATCCTTATTCTTGAGTTCCACTTTCTGGGCCAACTCCTCTTTCTTAAGTTCAGCTTCTATTTCCAAATTTCGGTATTCAAAGACCAATTTCATTCTTAATAACTCAAGTTCCAAGGCATTCCCTGAAGAAACATTGCTGGAGGTCGGAACAGAGGCAGCAGGAGTGGTGGTGTTCCCAGAATCAGATTCAACAACACCCCCACTGGTAGGGCCCTCATTGGTTACATCCCCCCTTCAAGAGTTTCACAATCAATCTGGTAGTCCGCCAGGGCAGCTATCAGCTCAGCCCTACACTTATCCACAAAGTCTAACTCCCTGGCTTCGCAAGCACTCTGGAGAGCCTCTAAGCTCATTCGAGTTAATTTACCATTTGCAATAGATTCCATTGCTTGTAATGTAGTTATCTTGTACACAACTACACCTCAATTTAACAAAGTGAACATATTTTGTAATTGGCAAGGTTACACACTGATTCTTAAAACCATAAGCATCCGACCACTGCCACCAGTGTAAAGGACCGGAGGGGGTGTCTGTAGTCCTGCTCTCTATATGGTAGAGGAGAGGGACAGAGGACCCCAGCCAAGATTCTCTATTATTGGTAGCAATGGATGAGCAATCAAGGCCTAGCTTCTCAGGAGGTGATGCAGACTGGTTTTTAAGTTCAGTGTAGTCCCCAAGCACCCACAAAGGAATGTCCACACACTGTATTAGTTAAAAAACAGTCTTTATATAAATAAGGTTCAAGGGCATATACACTATCACGATAATACACTCTGTGCTCCGACAATTCTAAAATGGTAAATATATACAGTTGTAGGTGGTACCACTATTACTCTGATTCCATTCAAATGCATCAACTTTACTTAGTTAAAATAACATACGAATCAACACAGTAAAACGATTTCAACCATAGATTTAGGAGGAAGAAAAGTTGGTTAGAAAATTGGCAGAATACTGACCCCTACCACTAGACACAGTTCTCTATGAGGAGCCCCCCACCTGGGCAACCTGTAAATGAAGATGCACCCAGTCCATATATTGTCTATTAAAGTCTTATCTTCTTCTATAGTTCTGCAACCCAAATGTACTTTGCGTTGGAGAATTCTTCATCAGGGAATGACAGGCCCTTCTTGAGTGAACTCCCTTTCAGGCAGGAGCCATGGGTCGTCGAACTTCCGAGATGAAGAAAGGGTGAACGTGGTCAGTGAGGCAGGCTTTGGTTCTTGTGGTGCTCGTTGGCGAGTGATCGAAAACATCCTGCAATGATGATCCCTCATAGCTCGGGAACAGGTCTCCTTAACAGGTCCTCTCGTGGATCAGTTCTTGAAGGCACAGCAGCTTTCAAATTACACAGAAGGGAACAGCGGTTAACCTTCTTCTTCCGGCTCGGCTTCGAGAGTAAGCATCAAGTATCAACTTCAGCTTCTGAACGATTTCTAGCAGTAAGAGGCCCCCAGATATACTGTTGATCTCCCATTCACTCTGCTGGGACACACTCAGGCAACCAATCACTCAGAAGGGCATTCAGCAGTCAGTCAGCCAATCAGGCACACAGTGCATTCAGACCATTATCCTCCCTCTCAGACACTCACAACAAGGAATGTGTATTTGGACAAGTACCCAGCCATTCAGCACTACACACTGCATTTATAGCAGTTTCGGGCAGAGCTGTCTCAGTCATTGTGTTTCATACCAGAAACCAGACATCCACAACAAGAAATGTACACACTCCATTCACCCAGTTCCCACCCCATGGGCGTACCCACAATATACAGTCATTGGGAAGGCTCCAGCCAGTCTGGTCGGCACTTCTCCACACTACCATATATGGAACTTCCACCCAACAGCCAGTCAGGGAGAAGGGACAGAGTCAGGGCTTCCCCGGACTTCGGGCAAACCAAGGTAACAGGCGATGGAAGACAAGAGGCCATGGGGCCCGCTTATCTCCATCAGGAATTTACTGATCCCAATGACAGGGCTTGGGCATCCCAAAATAGAAGATGCTCGGTTCACCTGTCAATTCAGCATGAAGCTGCCACCAGCCCGTACCCTGCTCTGTGGGCCACACACAGGTGCCCAAAAACATACACTAGGATTACAGGGTCGTACTCCCACCCATGGGTGCCATAAGGGTATCCCAAGGGTCTGTTCACCAAACCAAATACAGGAAGAGCTGCATAAACTCCTGCACGGAACACAAGTACGAACACATGATAAAAAGCAATAAAGGACAAGGATACGGAGGCCCTGTCCCTCTGATGCATTTCCAGCATCACAGTGTACCCTATAAACCTGAGATCAGCATATGTTTTCTGTTTGCCTCAACTTGGAGCCCAGCTGTTACCCTATTAGACAACATAACAGAATGAAACATCTGCTTATATTTGTTCACAATGACAGGTGTTAAAAGGGCAGACGGGCATTGCAGACTCTGAGCATTCAGCTGAGATGTACACATACAAATATAAGTCAACCATGGTATTTTATTTTAAGTTTTAATAATCATGTGTGTTAGTCTAGCTGTTGGGTTAGACCAAACCGCCAACCAGTGTAAGAGAGGGGCCATTTGCCACTTGTCACCAATGTGGGGGATTCCAAGTTCATTATGTACGGCGTAATTAGGTGCCGAACTAGGTAGACCAAGCAGTTGGTTTAGAAAGTGTTTTCTATTATTTCAATTGGGGTAACATTTTCCATGTCCCACAGGGCTGCCCCATAGTTAGTTGCGGCCTTTGTTTTGAGCTCTATACACCTCCAGAAACATTTTGATTGGTTGCCCTGAGCACATGTTCTTAAAGCGGGATAGACCCTGCAAGGCCTGCCTCATTTTAGAGCACTGCTTTTCCAAATAAATATTAAACAAACAAACAAACAAACAAACAAACATGTGTGAGGTCCCCCGCCAATTCTCAGAAAAGGTGATTCCAAGATAATCAAATGTGTCTACTCTAGGGATTATTTCGCCACAGCTCCACATTTTTAATAACGTTATCAAGCTAGCACCTCCACTTGAGCAGACCATTACTGTAGATTTTTGGGAATGTACTGCTAGCCTAAGGTTTGACATAAATGTGGTATAGGCATCTATTAGAAGTTGTCAGGCAACAGGGGTGCGGGCAATCAAAACTGTGTTGTCTGCATAGACCAACACGGGGAGCGGAAACCCACCCATCTTAAGAAAATCAGCATTAGTTTCCACGAGTGCCTGATATGGGCCATTAATGTAAAGGGCAAATAGCACACACACCTGGCGCACTCCCAAAGCCGCCTCAAAAATATCTGTGCATTGTCCTTGTTCACCAAATCTCACACACATGGATGATCTGAAGCACTTTAACCAGCTCCTCTGGGCAGCCCATGGAACTGAGCACCCTCCACAGCATTGCTCTATCCACCTTATCGAATGCTGTGCTCAAGTCCATGAATGCCAAATAGCGAGGTTCACCCCTCACAAAAATAGAAGATGCTCCCGCCAGATACAAATTAAGGGCCTGATCTCGGTTCCCCAGAGCTAGACGGAAGTCATACTGGATGTTTACAAGAACCTCACTGTCAGCAATCCACTGTTCCAGGTGTTCAAGGACTACACGGCCGAACATCTTAAATGAGGTATCTAATAAAGAAATTGGCCTCTATGATAACCGGCTACCCAGGTCACCCTTTGTAAAAATAGGGTAAATTATGGCTTTGCTACAAGACTGTGGATATTCCCCAAGTTCGAGGTAAGCATTAAAACAGTTGGTTAAAAAAGGGGCCCACAATTATAGTTCTTCCCTAAACAAATCTGCTGGGATTGCATCCGGTCCGGGGGCCCGGTTATACAATTGACGATTAACTGCTGTTTCTACTTCCTTCACAGTTAATATATTCTGGTTGCCTGTATTTTGAATAAAGACCGAAAACGGGCAGACCAAGCCTTCACACTCACATTGTTCTCTCTATGGGTCCTGCTCTTTTGTGAACCGGCACATCCGCTACAAATTCCCAGAATTTTTTTGAGTCCCTTGCCAAAACGGCCCGGAGCAGTTCTTCCCAAGCCTGTTTTTCTAAACAACTTTTCTTCTTAGCCAAAGCAATTTTGTAGTGAGCCTGGGCACTAATCATCTCAGCTCTAGCCGTAGCCCTATCCCCTTCAAATTATTCTGGGTTGCTCTACGCGTTTCGTCAAACCAACTATGAGTATTATTCCTCCCGGTTTTGAAGTCATGCTGGAACGGATTTTCCATATTTTTTGCGAAGCGAGAATAGTTGCCCTAGGTTCCTCATCCTTGGGAAAAGATGGAGACAATGTGCTCCATATTTGTTTGAACCGCCTTGATCTGTGTAACCGCTGAATCAAGCTTAGCCCATTTCACTCAATGCTTACAGAAGGGATTAACTTCACAGTGTTCCAAATGCGGATAGTTAGCGGATGGCACCCCGGAATAACCCACCCTCAGTACCAGCCTCATAGGGAGATGATCACTATACAGTTCAACTAACACTTGGAAGTCCAAAATTAGAGTCCAGTGCTTTAAATGAATACAAAAGTAATCAATAATGGATGAGTCTTGGATGCCCACAAATATGGACTTCCCAGGTAAATCTAATCCCATAAAACCATTTAGGGGCCGGATGCCCCAGTCCACAAACCAAGTGTTGAACTGAAGGCCCCTAGCACACATTGTCTGGTCTGACAATTGGGGTGTTGGGATACCATAGGCAAAATCTTCACCCAAGTTCACCAATTTGCTAATCATCCCCTTGCCCAGTTTAGAGTTAAAGAACCCACCCAAAATCACAATCCTGTTTTGAGTCCCCAATGGTATACAATCCGACTCAGAGTTCTTTCAGCGCACCTGGGCACACCTTGTTAAGCACGTGTGGACTGTTACAAAAATTCACCAGGAACAGTTCCCGACCCTACTCAGGCAGAGCTCTCACACACTGTAGTGTCAGGTTTTTAGTTTCCCACACTGTTAGCTCATAATTTAGGGAAGGCTTAAGAAAAATTGCCATACTCCCAAAGCAACATCCTCTCCCACCCTTCTTAGCTGCAATACATTTCGAAACATAACCATCTAAACATATTGGGGTCAGAGCCGATGTTTCCTGCAAAATAATTATGTCATAAGGCGTGAAGAGTGACACTATTTCCTTCTTTAGTAGATTTTTCCCTTGCGCCAGCAATGATCCAGCACACGACTGATAAATCTGACCATGTGAGGGTGACCGCATGCTCACTGGTGGGGCAATGCCCTATACAATCTTTTACTGACATTTCAGAGTCCAAGGCCCCCCCTCAGGGCCACTGGTCAGTCCAACTCCTCGATGTCCGATAAAGCCTCAAAATGGTTTGCCATGACAATAGCCCCCCCTCCTTTCCCATGAGTTGTTCTGGCCCCTTCCTTGCACAACCCTTTTCCCCCTTTGTAAGTTAGGAACCTCCCACTCCTGTTGTGTCATGCAGCGTGCTACCTGTGGCGGATAAAAGGCTACTAAAGGAAAAAAGGCTTCCTGGACCACCACTCTGGATTGAGTGAGGAGACCAGGTATTCCAACATAGCCGGGGCGGTCATTGAAATTATTACACAATCTCCCTACAACCATTTTTTCCCCTTACCAGCCCAGGATAGCCTTCTTGCCATTAATATGCCGCTGGGATTAATCTTCATCCCTGGTAATTGAGAGTTAATCCATTGGTTATTTTATTTATGAGGGAAGTTGTTGATTCTATTATAGCATTATCTAGACAGGGCAAGCCTGTAATGACGCCCACGAGAGGTGCTGCTTCTGGGGGGAGATCAATGACTACTTGTTTTATGACCTGAGTTTTGCACTTCCGAATTGATTGTGATCCCAAAGCGGAAACTAGTTTTAAACCATTAGTTGCTGTCAGACACCAGCTGAAAAAAAACAGGCATATATATGACAAATTCAAAGGAGCTGCTCCCGAAATACAGGAGTTATTGGAACAAAACCAGATCAAATAAATAAAATACAGACTTCTGTGCCCTCTATGCTACTGGTGGCCGACAAAAATAGCTCCACAGTCCACTCACTTAATGGAACTGACTCTCAAAAAACAGAAGTAATTGGAGTTAAATCTGCCCAAACCAAAAAAACTAAAAATCAACAATCAAAAAAACAGGAGAGGCAATGACTCAAGAAAATTCCTGCGAAATTTAAAAACTGTTAACGTTACTGTTCACAATAGCAACACAGATGTGATACATCCAACAAAGCCTAGAGAGCACTTACCGGAGAACTTGATCGCCAACACAGTAGAGGGCATAGGCTCACTAACCAGTGCCGAAGCAACTTTAATTGACCTCATGGACTTGTCTGTATATGAAGATCTCGTAACTGAGGACGAATGTGTGGAGACGAAAGTGGGTGCTGCTCTGGCGGACCAACCGCACTTGCTAACAGGATCCAAAGGCAGAGACCAGGCGCACACTCAAATTCCAGACGGAGCTACCAGACTTTGTACCATGGTTGAAAAATCAGCTAAGCAAGACGCCTTCCTCGCTGAGCCACCAAGCCCTGCCTTCAAAACACTGGAAGACAGGCGAAAAGCGCTCGCTGACATATGGACATTTTCAAGACCTGAGCTGAGTAATGATGCAAATCCGAGGGACTCTGTGCTGCATTCCTTTAACTCCAGTGCTAAGATCAATGAAGACATCAAAAACACTAATGTGCCCAAGAGAAGCGACAGATCGAACGACAATCAGGCCACGCCCATAATAAAAACTCTACTCGAAACGATCCGAAGACCGTGAATAAGAGCAAAAGCAGTTGCAGAGACAAAGTTCTAACGTCACATAGGGCTCGGCTTGAACGCATCGAAAGTATCAACAAATTAATTCTCAACAGGTCCAATGTTCTACTCTTATTTTATAACGTGCCTTCGCTCAGAACAATTCAATCTGAGGACATACAAACAGTTGAATTCTCAGAAGAAGCCCACAATGACAACATTATTCTACACTTTAGATCCAAAATAGTCATGAACATAGTACTAGATGCAGCCTCAGTACTTATGTCTCTGGGCTTTGACATTTCAGAAGTGTTGGATAAAGCCAAAACAGAACATGATCTTGAAATCCCAAAAACCACAGATGAAGTGCTAACCAGCAAAGCACCCTCAGCCACACGAGACACTAAAGAAATAGCTCCTAGATACACTGCAATCCCCAGAGTGAGTGACTCATTTCAACATATTGATAAAGGGAAAATGGCAGCAGTTACCTGCGCACTTGTTGAACCCTTGGGAAATCGGGCCAAAGAGGGTAACATCCAAATCACATTCAAAGGTGCTAGTGACCTGGACCTGAGGCTCATTGACCGGACACTTCCTAAGACTTTAAGCAAGGTCCCAAACGATTGGTGCTGGTTGGCTGAAGCTCTCAGTAGACCTACAAGATCATAACGTGAAGCGAAGGAGGTGCCACTCTTGTTTAAGATCGGATCCTGGAACACCAGAGGCTTTTCACACTTATTTTAAGACCCCTGGTCAGTTGACCTTGGTATTGTATGTCTTCAGGAAACTTGGCTGGATACCTGCCCGATCTCTGACATCTATGAAGTGGCGATCAATCCTGCCTTTAAAAAACTTAGAGGAAGACCGATGGCTGGTCTATTAACATTTGCAAAAAAAGGTTTGGGTTGTCGAATTATAAACTCTGTAAACTACTCGGCATTCATACAGGTAACTACGATCATCGCAGCTGAGAAGTTAAATGACATCTCCAACCACTTCCATATCATCAATTTATATTGGAATCATCTGCAAGCCGGCACAACGATATTCATAGACCAAGTCTCAACAGTACTCGACAAACTACTATTAGCCAATTAGACAGCAAACATCATAATTTGCGGAGACTTAAATATTAACTGTCTGTCTGTAAATAACAAAAATACTGAAGCTATTTATACATACAACAGTGTGGCAGTAAGGTGGATGCCGGAGATGGATGCAAGAAACCTCACAATGTTAAATGGAAACACCATCAGTGACATACCGGCTAATTCAACATGGAGGAGAAAAGAGCAAAATTCCACTCTGGATTACTTCTTTGTATCCGAAAAAAATCCAGCAACTGACTTCATCTTTGCTCATAGTGCCTATGGTGCATAGTAATCACGAGATGGTGATTCTGTCTCTGGCAGGCTCAAGGCAAACGGAACATAGGCCATGGACTCACCGGATCTTGGTGGAGCCAAACAGAATAAGTTTGAAACTTCAAATGGAGGAGGTGTCTGTGATGAAAAACATCTATATCAATGAAGAACTTGGAGTGGATTACACTCACCTGCTTCAACAATTTGTGGAATAAAAGCAGGGGCCGAGAAATCTCAGCTTTGCCAATAAACACAAATTTGATATTTAGGTTATGAGACAGAAGCGGGCTTTACGTAACTCCATAAGAAACTTAAGAACTAAGGACGCCTCAAGCTACTTGAATGCAAAGCCCATCGCCAAACAAAAATATAAAAATTGGCTGAGAGCCCACAAATCCGAATGTTCCAAAAAGATGCAGAACATATGATGAAAAAGATGGGAAATAAAAACTTGGCTGAGTTTTGGAAAATTTTGAATAATGAAGGTGCCCCTCAATCAGCACTGATGACTAACATGGTACCTGAAAAAGTGTGGACATCCCACTACTCTACCGTAAAAAAGGCAAGTGGACGTATTCTTCAACTCTCACACTCGAAAGATGGCACTTCAATTTCTCCACGGAAGAGGTCCTGTTGATAATCAACAACGCCAGTGTCTCGAGGGACCCTGGACCCGATGGCCTGACGAACTTTACCCTAAAACAAAACCCTGAAATATGGGCTGAGGTGTGTAAAGAGCTTTTCAACAGAATCTGCAGTCAGTGTGTCACTCCAAAATCATGGAAGAAAGCCATAATAGTTCCCATTTTCAAGAAAGGAAACAGCTTGGAGCCCAAAAACTACCATCCCGTAGCGCTCTTAGATGTGTTGGGAAAAGTCTATGACTCAATGCTCCAAAAGAAATTGTCAGCCTGGATTGCGGACAGCGGCCATATGAACGCAAGACAAACTGGTTTTGTAAAGGGAGTTTGATGCGGCCTAAACCTCCTGCTCTTACATTTGCTAAAAATGGAATCTATAAGATCAGGGAGAAAGGTCTATTTAGCTCTGATCGACTTTTCTCATGCCTTTGACTCCATTGATCGAGAGCGCCTCTGGTCTAAGATGTCGAACTGGGGATGCCCTGACAGTTTACTAGCTGCAATTAAAGAACTCCACACCGCTACCACCATCAAGGTGTGACTAGATCAGAGTGGAACTCTAACGGAAGACATTAACACCTTCTGCGGCGTAAAGTAGGGATGCCCACTGGCGGCAATAAACTTCAATCTGTTCCTGTCAGATATAGGTAGCGCAATTGACGAGCCTCGATCATTTTTGCCAAAAATCAATGGGTCTGCACTAAGCTGGATGCTATACATGGATGACCTGATCCTGTTAGATTCAACGCCGATCGGTCTCCAGCGAAAAATGAACGCAGCAAAATGCTATGTGGAGAGTAATGGTTTGGTCATCAATAACGCAAAGTGTGAAATACTAAAGCTACAGAACCTACACACAGGCGGACACGGACATAACAAAACATTTAAGTGGCATCTAGGAAAAGAGACTGTAAGCTCTGTAGAAACCACTAGATACCTTTGGATGCAGATTGACGCAAACATCAATGACAGGCACTGGATGGAGACCGCTAAAATAAAATGTCTACAATTTGCTAATCAGGCTTCGATTTTGAACAGAAAATATGGGAAGTTCTCACTAAGGCCAGTGATAACTTTCTACCAACAGAAAGTGGTCCCAGTCCTGATTTACGGAGCGGAAAACGCTTTTGGATGCCCGGAAAAACTTTGGTCAACCCTGAAACACATATTTTGGGTGCAAATCCTTCATCTACCCAATAATGGGGGTAATTCATAGAATTCAGCGCACAAGTGGCGCACGCGGCTGGCGCACAGTGTGTGCGTGCGAATTTCTGCGCCAGCCGCATGCGCTAAAATCCATTTCCGCGCACAGCGTATTCATGGATTTTAGCTTCCAAAACCAACCGTGGCACAGAGTGGCGCAGCGACCCTGCAACAGTGCCAGTTACGCCCCCAACCCCTCCCTGTGCGCCATGCACAGCGCACAAATCCCGTACATGGCGCACAGGCCCCCAACCACGAAAACGCCTGTAAAACTCCCCGCGCACCCCTCCGAATGCACGGGGAGTGTCACAAGCGATTGGAGCGGGGTACGTGTATAATAGGGGTTCGTGGGAAGTTTCACATGCGAAATGCCCTGTGCGAGTGGGGTACGGGATTCCTGGGGTGCGCGGGAAGTTTCACACACGATAGGCCCTGTGCGAGTGGGGTACGTGTATTCCTGGGGTGCGCGGGAAGTTTCACATGCGATTGGAGCGGGGAACGTGTATTTCGGGGGTGCGCGGGAAGTTTCACACGCGAAATGCCCTGTGCGAGTGGGGTACGTGTATTCCTGGGGTGCGCGGGAAGTTTCGCAAGCGATAGGCCCTGTGCGAGTGGGGTACGTGTATTCCTGGGGTGCGCGGGAAGTTTCACACTTGATTAGAGAGGGGAATATGTATTTCAGGGGTGCGCGGGAAGTTTCACACGCGAAATGCCCTGTGTGAGTGGGGTACGTGTATTCCTGGGGTGCGCAGGAAGTTTCACACACGATAGGCCCTGTGCGAGTGGGGTACGTGTATTCCTGGGGTGTGCGGGAAGTTTCACACACGATTGGCCCTGTGCGATTGGGGCATGTGTATAACTGGGGTTCGCGGGAAGTTTCACATGCAAAATGCCCTGTGCGAGTGGGGTACGTGTATTCCTGGGGTGCGCGGGAAGTTTCACACGTGATAGGCCCTGTGCGAGTGGGGTACGTGTATTCCTGGGGTGCGCGGGAAGTTTCACACGCGATTGGCCCTGTGCGAGTGGGGCACGTGTATAACTGGGGTTCGCGGCAAGTTTCACACGCAAAATGCCCTGTGCGAGTGGGGTACGTGTATTCCTGGGGTGCGCGGGAAGTTTCACACGTGATAGGTCCTGTGCGAGTGGGGCACGTGTATTCGTGGGGTGCGCAGGAAGTTTCACACGCGATTGGCCCTGTGCGAGTGGGGCACGTGTATAACTGGGGTTCGCAGGAAGTTTCACACACGAAATGCCCTGTGCGAGTGTGGTACGTGTATAACTGGGGTTCGCGGGAAGTCACGATTGGCCCTGTACGAGTTGGGTACGTGAATAACGGGAAGTTTCACATGTGATTTTGCTGTCAGAGCGGGGTACGTGAATTTCGGGGGTGCGCGGGGAGTCCTACACGTGAATTGGCAGTTTGGGTCCTCCCAGGTGTTCCCTCTACACCCTCCACGTCCCCTGCAGGCAGCCCACACCACAGGGGACTACCCTGCACCCCTGATCATGTCCCGCAGGCAGCCCATCCACCATGGGCATGCCCCCGAGCCAAGCCACATGTCACCTTGCACTAGTGATCACCAACTCATGTCCCCCAGCACCCCCACCCCCCAGCAGTGAGGGGCACCTGCCAGCAGGCCCCCACTTATGTCCCACACATGTCCCCCAGCACCCCCACCCCCCAGCAGTCAGGGGCACCTGCCAGCAGGCCCCCACTCATGTCCCCCAGCACCCCCACCCCCAGCAGTCAGGGGCACCTGCCAGCAGGCACCCACTCATGTCCCACTCATGTCCCCCAGCACCCATGTCATGACGATCCTCAATCATGGGCCTCATGGCCACCCACATCACACCCCACGCCACCCCAGCCCAAAGACCCAACCAAGTATTGCATCCACCACCAGAGAAATGGCCATTACATGATACAACCCGAATGGCAAGTATGTACATGAACACATGTCCGTCACACACACACAATGGGTGCAAGTGAATGTGAAAACCCATATCATGACATGCATGAAACCAATGAGAGAATACCACACATCGAAGTATGAAACAAAAATGTATTGAACAAAACATGAATGTAATGAAAAAAAAACACTCAATAATGGGAATAAGAAATAAAATGCAGCATGTCCGGAAAAGAATAAAAAATATGAAATCAGAATCCAAAGAAACCCAAATGAAAATGTGCCCAAAGTCTGAGTCCAAGAAAGCAAATCCAAGGGAAAAAAATATATGAAATCCATTGCGCCATGGTGAAATAAAAATAAAAACGAAAAACATCCACTGTTCAATTATATACAAATCACCAATCCAGGGTCCATGAGCCCAACAAATGAAATGAAACCTACAAAAAACACTACCTAATAAAGCATTATATACAAAAATGTGGTGCATTGTCCAAGCGGCACAAAATAAACAAAAACAGAAAGGAAACCTAACAGTATCTAACTATTTACAATGGCAGGGGGCTAGTCCGACGGCTCACTTTTTGATGTCCCGGGCCAGGGCATCATCGAACTCCCGCTCAATGTCCTGGAGGCGGTCCTCTTCCATGGCCCCGAGGGTTCGCAGGGACGACGACATGTTCACCTCCACTCCCTGCGAATTGCCTCGAGGCACTCGGCCAGCCTCAGGGCCCTCCGCATGGAGTTCTCCGCCCTGACCATTGTGAGCCGTGCCTCTTCCGCCCGCTGCCGCTTGGCATCTATGGCGTGGCCCAACCGCTGCCACATGGAAGACACTTGAAATCCGGGGTCCTCCTGCCGATGCCTGCCCCTCCGATGTTGAAGGCCCGAGCCATCATTGCTCCCACCATGTTGCTGCTGCTGTGCCTGTGCCTGCACCCTGGCTCTTGCTGCCTGCACGTCCTCCTCCGGCTGGGGTGCAGTTGTCGTGGTGGCCACCCCTGCTGGACGTCCGACTCCCGAATGTGGCAGGGATGTGTCCTCCACCAGCCTGGCCGCTGGGTCAGGGGCAGCTCCACAGGGTACCCAGGTGATACATGGGTGGGAAGATGGCATGGAGGACGACTGGCACGTAGGGGGTTCAGGTGAGGAGGGGGTCGCAAGAAGGTCCAGCACACGGAGGAATCCAGCACCGGTGACCCGTCCCAGTAGGTCAACGTGGTCAAAGAGGCATGCGAGACGACGTGCAGTCCCTCCACGAAAACACTGCAGGTCACCTCGCATGCCCCGTTGATGCAACGCTATCCCACTCAGGACAGGTTCAACACGGTCCCGGATAGCCACGACCGCAGGGAGAGGAAGGCCAGTTGTTGTGCGCCACCACACGCACAGCGTCCAATCAGTATGCATGTACACTTACCGCTCGACTCCAGACGGGTCTGCCTCTCAAGGACCTGGACGTGGAGCACTGGGCATATGTGTTCCAGGACCCTCATTTGGTGGTCGGACAGGTGGCCCCGGCGCCCCTTGCCATCCGCTGCCTTCAAGAGGCACCGGGCCGTGTTGAGGAACCTGGCCCTGAAGTCCTCCCAGCGCTTCTTGACATGTTGTAAGCCGCGGACTGCCACCCCCTCCGCGTTGATGGCAGTCACGATGTCCATCCAGATCCTGGTCCGTCCTTCATTGTCGGCGCGCACACTTCCAAAGAGGGCATCATACTGCCCCAGGACTTGCTCCACCAGGACACCAACTTCCCTGGCACTGAAGCTGGTGGCCCTCTGCCTCTCTGGCTGGGGGTTGCCAGTGGTGCCAGATGGTGTTGTGCACGACATGGCAACCCCAGAGGCAGGAGTGGGTGGGCAACTGGGTCCTGGGGCTGGGCTGTAGAGTGATGGTATCCCAGTCGGGAGTCTTCGGTTCCAGCAGGGGTGGTCACAGCAACTGCACCCCTGGCTGACGTGCAGGCAGCAAATAGCAGGGCACGTGGGCAGCAGGCAGTCAGGCAGCAGCAGATGGCAGGTGGGAGCGTGCTCGTGGATCTGGGGGGCAGTAATTCGGCCTTCTCGGCAGGAGCATGGTCTTCCATGTGTTGTTGCTTGGCCAGCTTGATACAGAGTGATTTGGCACGTGAAAATCTTGCACGTCAGCGTGTAATTTGAGGAAAGGCCCTTCGTGCCTAAGCGTGTCAGACGTACGCGGTTTCATTGGACCAAAGCCCCTTAGCGCGTAAGCTCTTCTGTGATGTGACGTGACGCGGGCGTTTCCCTCGTGACGTGGGCATAGTGGTTCAGTGCGCGTGAAAAAACTGCACGTCCGCGTGTGGATGCGTGTAATCCGAGGGAAGGGCATACACGCGTAAGTGACGTGACACGCGCGGGCGTTTCCATCAACACGGGTGCATGTTCATCGTACACTTCCAAAAACTGCACGTCCGCGTGTCAGCTCGTGCAATTGGAGGAAAGGGCCTTAGCACGTACACGCGTAAGTGACGCTGTACGTGTGGGCTGCTTTAAAAGGTACGTTTAGGACCCCATTCCCTTGTAAGTGCTTTTCAATGAAGAGCGAGTGGGTGAATTCTGTACTTCTTATTGGTTCACTCGCGATTACTTCACAGCGTTTCAAGTTCGTACTCCCTGTTACCTCTGACAGCGTTCTTTATTTTTTTTGGGCCTGTTTCCTCAAACAGCGTTCACTTCTTCTTTTGTCCTGTCTTCTCAAACAGAGTACAGTTCTTCTTTTGGCGGGTGTGTTGCCTACGCGCACACGTGCATTTTTTTCATGTTCTTTTTCCAGGCAGACGGTGAGTCGCACACGCATTTACCAACTGTGCTTGCCCCGTGTGTCGCGTACCCATTCAGAGGTCACTGTAGGCTGCGTGTAACACGCATACGCTTGTTTTTGTGTTTCTGAGTGCCACAGCGTAATGCAGGTTCATTTGGTCTACGAGAGGTTGCGTGCATGTTACTTTTTGTTTTTGGGGTGCCTGTGCGTTGCGTGACCCGTCATCTTCCCCCAGGGGTCACAGACAGCCTTGCAAGAGCACTAGGGTACGAATTCCATCTAGTACCCTACCCCTTTCACCCCCAATTGCCCAGGACAATTGTTCACTGCAACTCCCATACGCACAACAACATCAGTGCCATGGTTGGGAGGCGACCAAGCGGTAAGGGAGGCAAAGGTGGCCGACCTCCAAAAGGTGGGCGTGGTCGGCACGGTAGGGGACGTGGCCATGATTTGCAGGGTGCCCCTAGACCACCATGTGTGGAGGACCAATCAGGGACACCCATGCCCCCCCCATGGTTGAGGGAAACGTGGCTGACACCATCCCAGCTCAGCCCTTGTTGGACCAGCCCATTGTGGCACCTGAGCCGGCACAACATGACTCCCAGGCTGACTTCCAGGTCAGCAAGTCTAAGCCACGTGTGCCGGTGCAAGTTGGTGTCACCAGGCCACGTGGATCTGGGGCAGCGATGTCCTCTGCTGCCCCAAGTAGGCAGGGTGGGGAGGCTGCTGGGGCAGCTGCAGCTCTATCCACCCCAGCTCTGAGTCACCCAGCCGGGACAGTGTCGGTCCTGGTCCATCAAACTGACGTTGCCCCTGCCAACATCACACTTCAGCTAATGCCTGCACCAAGACCTATGGTCATTGTGCATTTGCACACTCCCAGTACCCAGTCCACCTGCGCTTCTGCCCCTACTCACCAGAGCGGCGCAAGCCACTCAGGCTCTGCTCCACCTTTGAATAAGAGAAAGAAGGGTGCTCTGGCACTACAGGCTGAGACCCCAGACACGGCTACACAGTCCAGCACATCAAGGAAGCCTAGCTTTAATGACCCCGAACTTGATGCCCTTGTGAGCTATGTGTCGGCACATAGCCGCGAAATGTTGGTGACTGCAGGGTGCAAGACCACACCTGGTCAACGTAGGGCACACTGGCAGACCATCGTGGACCGCATAAGTGCCCTTGGATTTGTGAGGCGCACAGCTGATGATTGCTACAAGCGGTGGAATGACCTGCAACGCAGAGCAAAGAACAAGCTGGCCTCAAATCATGCCGCTACTCTGGTGACTGGCGGTGGGTCTCCACAAGAGGACAACGAACTCACTGAACATGAGTCTGTTGCTGGGACCTTCGTCACAGACGAACAGATCCAAGGTGTGGGAGATCTACCTGATTACGACACATTGTCCGGTGAGTGCCCATGCGTGTGTGTGTGTAATCCATGTGTATGTTGTTTGGTTGACGGGTTCTGATTGAGTGCCAGGTGAGGGTGTGTACTCCTGAGTGTTATGGGTCACCCATTTGCTTCCTCCCATACATTCACGTGCCTTGGATTTGGGTATGACTGTATCCCTTCTGCCCACAGTTGCCAATTAGGCCCACATTAGTGCACTTTACCTTGAACTGTCATCTTGAAACTACTTTGTTCAGATTTTGTAAGTGTTCATTCAGGCTGATTGTTTCCACTCTCCCATTTTTACTACGCATTTTTCTGCCCTATTGCAACATATGTGATATGCTTCGGTCATTGTTTACAGCCCACACTGGGCCACTATTTTTACCTGGTTATGTTAATGAATTTTTTTATTAGGGCCTGTTTGCATGTGGAAGATGACAGATGTTTCCTGTAATGTTAAAGTGACCAACCATTGCTCAGCCCACAATGACTGTATTATTGCACACTGGATGTGTTTCAGTGTGTGGCACATGCATATTTAGCAACACTATTCAGCATTAATCTTCGCATCATGTCGATGTGACATGGATGTGTGACAGTACTCATTCACTGACATATTGCTGTAGTTTTGTAATTTACCGTGGCTATGCTACATGACATCTGTGTGGTGGCATGTGTCATGTATGTGTATTGGACATGCCACTCACAGCCTGATGTGTGATTCCAATGCTACCCAACATGCTGCAAATGTGTTGCTTTTCCATCTTGCTCTCCCCAGTGTCTGCCTTTTTGACTCCACTTCCAACTCTTTGACAGTGCATGCATGGCAGGGTTATAGTCATGTGGGACATGTGTAAATCATGTACTGGATCTCTGGCTTGTCACGGCATATGTGTGTGCTATGGTGCTCATGCCTGTTTCCATTTGTTGTCTTTCATGTTTTTGCAGGTGATGACGCACTTGATGCTGTTGAGGTTGAGCAGATGGTGCAGACCCAGGAGGAATCTCAGGCACGACCGGGCACCAGTGGGGGACGTGGTGTGGTAGTGGGTGAAAACCCAATGTTACTGCAGACAACACTGTCCATGGGTGTCTCTGGGTGCACCTCCCCAGACCTCTATTCAGGTGCTGAATCGGATGATGAGACTTATGTGCCGTCGCAGGTAAGTGTTTCTGGCAGGGATTCTGTTCTGTCCAACCTACCTGCACCAGGGGTAGAACCCTCTATGGGGATGTCAGTGTTGGTAGGTCCACCTTTGGCGGTTATGGATGCAGGGTCACACTCCTCAGCATCTGATCCTGTTCCTGGGCCAGCAGATCAGAGGGGGAATGCAGTCCTGCAGCCTCAGGCAGTGCCAGCACAGCAAGGTGCAGATCGCCTTGCCCCAAACAGGTGTGGTGCCCGTCGACGCGGTGGCCGTGCGCCACCAGGCAATACTGTATGGGAAAACTCCATGTACGGTATGGCAACCCAACAGGCAGCATCAGTAGAAATAATGGCTCAGGCAATGGAGAGGGTGGCCACTTCCATTATCGCCCCTGAAAGGCAGATGGAGCAACAACAGCAGCCAACAGACTCCATTTGCCAATCACACAGGGAAGACATGTTGGCGTCCAACAGGGACCGACGGGCGGGACTGGAGACTCTGCGCGAATCCATATCAATAGAGTCCCAGCGCCACAGGGAAACCCTGAGGGTAGAACTGCATAACCTCAGGCAGACTCTGGTTGAACTTGAGGCTTCCAGTAATTTAAGGGCAGAACAGCAGCTGGAGCAGCTCACACGTTCGCTCTCAGCTGAGCTGCATGCAACACGTGAGGAGATCCGGGCATCACGCGAGGCCATGCATGCAGAAATGCAGGCAACCCGTGATGTGCTGCATGGGGATCTCCGCACTTTAATCCTCCAGAATCTGACCTTCCAGACCTGCATGCTTGCTGCCATGGAGGACCATACCAGGGCTTTGCGTGGGCTGCCTCCCATAGTGCCACCACCTCCTGATGCAGCAGCAGAGGATGAGCAGAGCGACATCAGTTCTCCCACAATGGCATAGCCGTGCAGGCCATGAGCCCAAGGATGTATTTTTTTTTTCTCGCAACATCCATGCAGGTGGGTGTTGGTGTGCACCCTGTCCTCGAACCTCCTGGGTGGCCTCCCCCGCCCCCCCTGGCTCCCACATGGCCATTTTTGATTTTTGATTTTTTTTTTACAGTGTGTTGCCTTGTGTGGCTCCCGTGGGCATCCACTGTGTTTCGGCTGGGCACATGCAGGCTTGTCCTGAGTTTGGGTTAGATGCTTGGGTTCGCGAGACACACACCCCTCCTGCTTCCCATTTCCATGGCCTTGCAAAGGGTCTGACCAAGTGACAGTGAATTACACAGTGACATTGGGCTCCCATGAGCTGTGTGGGCAGTCTGTAGTCAATACTGTGTAGACATCCCTAGTGGATATTGTTGTTGTATTGTACACTGCATGGTGTCTCTCTTCTTAAATATCTTCTTTCTTGAGCTCTTCGCTCATCCGCCTCCAACTCCCTCAGGGTCAGCCGCTTCTCCAAGCAACGAGTTGAGGGTAGATCTCTCTCCGCAGCAGGGGCCTCCCTCTGGAACAGCCTTCTTGCCTCCCTGAAACTTGAGGAGAACCATCTCCGGTTGCGGAAGCACCTCAAAACCTTCCTCTTTGCCTCTGCTTTCTCTCCCCCTCTCCCCTGCTAAAATTACTGAAACTGCACTGAATCTGCAACTGGGCCACTCACCGAACTTCGGCCCTTGGCCCAGCCACTCTCCCCTGTACTGCCTCCCTGGCAACCCCAGCACTGTGGGACTGTCTCTGTATCCCTACAGCCCCCCCTTCCCAGCACTTGTCTGCACTTACCTTGCACTTGCCAACAGCTGGCCCTTATTATTTATTTTTGTTATTCTACTAAACCTGTACTGCACTTCCCCTCTCTCTTGCCCCCTTGCACTTGTCCCCTCCCCTCTACCCTTGCACTTGCATGATCTGAAAGACACCTGGCGTAGTAGGATCGTTGTCTGTCTCCCCTTGTTCCCCCCCTGCCTCGTCGTGCCTTGAAACACTTGTGTATAGGCGCGTTATACATGCCATATCATATCATATCATATCATATCATATGTGCTTGTGCATCCATGTCTTCCTCCTAATTTGCAGGTTCCTTCCTCATGTCTTCACAAGGCTGTCTACTTTTCAGCAATTCACATTGTATGCAGTACACTGAGTACATTTGCGTGGCAGCAACACTCTGCAGTTGGAAGGGGTCGATGTGCTGGCGAATTCAGGTTGTAAGACTACCACTATTGAACTTAGTACTGTCATGTTGTTGCATTTTTCCATGGTGTGTTGCAGCATTGTGTTGGTGGTAAGTATTTGGTATTTCCATTAGGGACAGTGTACTTTGTGACACTTGTGTCAGGTCTTGTGCATTGCTTTGTTTGCTTTCACATTGCATGACATGCCATGGTGTGTTTGGTGGTGGAGCTGGGGAGGGGTTGGGTGACATGGCGCTGTTCTCATGTTGTATTTAGCAAGGGGGTAATGAATTTAGCGGCATAGATGTATGTCTTTTGAACACACAGCATTGGTGGTGTTTGGGTAGGTAGGGATGCACACAATGTAACACTTCCAGGTGACCAATCTCAGGCTGGTATGGTTGTGACAGTTGACTGTCCCTATGTCATCATCATTGATTGTCAGCTGGTATGTGCCAGGGCAGTGCGCACTCCACAGGGGAGTGATTTTATGTGAAGTAATTAGCCACCAGCTGCGTACGGGCTGCCTCACCATGTGCCCTTTCCCCTCCCATGCGTAGCGGGCGTGCATGTGGTTGGGGATGTGGGGGCACCACCATGTCCACTGGCAGGCCCCGGCGTGTTGCAACGTTGTGCAGGGCACATGCTGCCACTATGATCCTGCACACTACTGGGGGAGCATATAACAGCTGCCCACCAGAACGGTCAAGGGAGTGAAAGCGTGACTTGAGCACTCCGAATGTGCGCTCCACTATGCCCTGGGTTGCAATATGGGCTTGTTGTATCTTACCTAGGGTGGCATGGTGGGGTTCCGAATTGGCGTCATCATGTGGGTGCTCAGAGGGTAGGCACTGTCCCCTGGGGAGGTGGTGATGGGTATCATTAGTGGGGTTGTGACATTACTCAGTATCTGACTTGCATGCATGTGCAGTGGCATTTATACTCACCAAGCAGCCACGTATCGCCATGCCGCCAAGCTTCTAGGTCCCGGTTTAGGGTTGACATTCTGTAAATGAAACTGTCATGGGTGGACCCTGGATATTTGGCATATACTGAGGTGATGATTCCCTTGGCATCACATACTACCTGCACGTTGATGGAATGCCAGTTCTTGCGGTTTCTATAGATGTGCTCAGATGCCCTGGGGGGACGTAGAGCCACATGGGTGCAATCAATGGCACCTAGCACTTTGGGGAATTGTGCCACCCCGTAGAAATCCTGGATGGCAGCCTGCCTTTCTGCAGGTGTTCTGGGCAGGTATATGTGCCTGCGGACTGATGGTCGTGCAGTCATGATGGCCAACACCTGGTGTAGGCAGGGTGACTGTGTGGCCTGTGACAGCCCCCCCACTATGGCACTTGTCCGCTGAAATGATCCAGTGGCCAAGAAGTGCAGTACATTGAGGACCACCTTCTCCAGGGGGCTGAGTGCTTGGGAGCACAGGGTGGGTGATGTGAGGTCATCCTCCCACTCACTCACCAGGTCGAGTATTATGTGAGGTGGAAACCTGTACCTCCCAAACACCTGGTCATCAGGCATCCCAAAAAGGCTGGTTCTGGGTGTAAAAATTCTGGGCCTGACTATCCTCCTCCTCCTCCTGCGGTATCCCACGACCACTGCTGCTAGGAACGGTATATTCATCTTGGCGTCTGAGCTTGTTTGTTGTTTGTGCGCACTTTTATGCTGCGCAGGTCCACGTACGCCTGCTTCCTGCTGGCGTACGTGTTTCCAGATTAGCGCATCGTTTTTGGCGCACGCATTAGCCCTGTTCGATTCCATGAATACGTGTTGTAGACGCGTGTGTGGGCGTTCCGCGCATTTGCCTCCTGTACTTCCGCTGTGACGCCCACATTTTCACGCGTTGTTCCCCATTCCGCGTGTTCCGCCCCCTGTTCCGTCTACTTTTGTTGTGTGCGCTGCGCTTTGTGCGCTTTCGCTGTGCGCTTAGCGCACGCTGTATGGAGACGTGTGCGCCAGCGTGCGCCATGCAGAATTTTAGCGCACATCCAGGGATTTACACGCCCACAGACTTCCATGAATCGCTGTGTGCGGGTTTCGCTGCGATTTTCGCACTTGCGCTGCGATTCGCACGCTTTTGCACACTTGCGCCGAAAATTTCAGTGCACATTAATTCCATGAATCGGCCTGAATATTTCAACAGCTTGTATACGATACGAGCTAGGGTTCATCTCCATCAAAGCCGTATCTGTTGGAACACCCTTTTCGCTATACCGGAAAACCATCCTGACAAACGTTACTCTGCAATTCAAAATTCTGAGTAATCCCAGCAGCGGAAACCCAGAGTGCATACTATCCTTATGGAACACAAGATGTGAGGAGCTGCTGACAATGTACGGAACAGACCTTATAACCAGTGCTTTAAGTGGGGTAAGAAATTGAGGGGGGCCCTTGTTTGGGGGCGTGGCTTTCATTGTGGGCGTGGCCTAAAAGTGCACAAATCATAGTAAGGTGCGCAAACAAATATATAAATGTATGTGAGCATTTATATGTTTGTATGCGTACTACTATGGTGTGTGTACTTTTCAAGCCATATTTTATAAACATAGCAATGTTACATATTTCTATGTTTATAAAAGGTGGCTTGAAAAGTGCACAAACCATAGTAAGTTACGCACACTTGTGTGCTTACCTTACTATGGTTTGTGTACATTTCAAGCCACCTTTTATAAACATAGATATTTATAACATGTTTCTATGTTTCTAAAAGATGGCTTGACACGTAAACAAGTCAAGGCATCTTTTATAAAGCGTTGATGACGGACAAAACAAACCGCAAGGTGGCTTTGTCCGTCGACAAAGCTTTATAAAAGATGCCTTGAATTGTGCACGTTTCAAGCCGTCTTTTATAAACAGAAATATTACTACCTTTATAAAAGATGGCTTGAAACGTACACAGTTCAAGGCATCTTTTATAAAGCTTTGCCGACGGAGAAAGGCACCTCGGGCTCTGTGATTTATCTGCTCAGAGCACATAGATCACTGAGCCCGAGGCGTCTTTCACCCTCTGCGAACCCGCGGGCTCCGTGATTTAATCTGCATATTAGATCACAGAGCCCGCGGGGGTCAGTGACCTGGGGAGGGAAAACAAAGGGACAGTAACTTCCTCTGATGACCCTGATGAGGGGTCATCAGAGGGAGTTACACTAACTGACAGAAGTGCCGCCAGCCTCAGCGTCGCTGTGGCTGGCTGGCACTTCTGTCAGCTTGGCCGACATACTGACGGGCGCATCTCCCGTCGCGGCTGCGGCCGCGGCGGGATAATGCATCCCGCCAATGTTGTGTGGGACGGGGGCCCCGGCTGGGCCCCGGCTCAGCCCCACTTTCTGGAGACTGCCGGGGCCTGGCCCCGTCAGGCCCCGGCCCACTTAAAGCACTGCTTATAACGCTCTGGACTAACCCAGATTTAGTGAAGAAAAAGATCTGGAGACTAGATTGGATCCTAACTGGCGAAGAAAGAACCGCCACTAAACTAATGAAAGACGTGCCGTGCGAAGCTAGAGCGTATAATAAACCACCAAATTATGTAGCTCTCTTTCCTGACAATAAGAGTAGAGCCACATATAAGCTCTTTCGCCTAAATCTGCTAAATCTGCTAAAGACCAAAGAGAGAAATAAGAACTGAGTTAGCATGGATAAGACAAACGTGAACTGTAGGAAACGACTAAACATCTCATCTTATTTGGCCCCCCTACTTCGATCACAAAGAACGAAATGTTTTGGTCCCCAGATGGCAGAATTGTCTACGAGGAATGCTGAAGAGTGGTGGCACCTGATATACATTGGAGAGAACAAAAAACTGACAATTGCCTTAACTATGTTCTTAGACGAGATTGAAAAATGTCTTGAAACCATGCACTTTCTTTGCACAAGGGCTGGTGGGGCGGTTGCAGGATCTTCATTAGACTGAGGGGGGAGTCTATTTTATGTATTTGATGTGATGAAATTTGAATGTTTTTTTTTCTTTCTGTTTTAAAGGCATGTAAATGCCAATAAAAATAATAATAAAAAAATGAGTTGCTGTCCGAGTGGAGTCTTCTGAGGATACCCCATTCCGAAGAATATGGACAGGGGCTAACGGCGGCGACCAGTTGTTGCCTTTCACAGCTCCCCTTCTCAGTGGCATTGATTGTTTTCAATGAGACAGACCCTATCGTCTTAGAACTATTTCTGAATTCCACCATCTCCCTTAAGCTCCTGAATACCGATTTTTAACCCCCTAATTAAATCATCAATGATGCAAAGTGATGTACTCAGGAAGTTTCTAAGAGAGATGATTCTAGAGAGGACAGGAGCCAGCTTTTTATCTAACACCTCATCCAGAATTTTGAAATCACTGGTGGCTGAATCCAGGGTGTCGGTAACAGGGCTTGGTACTAAGGGGTTTAACTCTATGCCCATCAGACCCTGTAACAGCTATCTCTGCCCCTCAAATTCGGGTACCCGACCCAAGGTGCCCCCCGCCCGAGAGGGAACCCACTCCACTTGATCACTTGCTTTAAAACTTGCATTAATGCATTGAGATATACTGGGGGGACTATTGTTTGGGGAGGGAAAAGGTAACATTATGTTTTCGCGTTCGCTGGTGTGAGATATGGCAACTTCAATTGCCCTTTGCGTGTTCTGGATGCGTTCTTCTAATTTACCAGCCATCTGTTTTAAATAGTCGTTTAAAGTTGGCTGATTTAAAGGCATTTGGCTATTTTTACCTTTCATAGATTTACTTACATCTGAAATAACAACCCAACCACTGTCTGGCTGGGCTTCCTTTTTTTTGTTTTGTTAACCACAAGCAGTAAATCCTTGGCTTTATATTTAGACATAATGCAAACAAAATAAGAAGGGATTTGCACAGTTTAAACAACAGTATAAAGAGCTGTACAAACAACTATATAAACAGAAAATAAGTAGCCTGCACACCACATCACTGCAGCTAACTGCGGGGCCATATACTTATCTGGGATCGGTTTCCAAGGATTTTGAAACGTTTCCAGCACTGTGACGGTTGCCTCAAAGGTGGGTCAGAGCCTGAGAGGGTCTGAGCAGCCTCATGCATGCACTGCAGTGACTGGAGTGACTCTGCCCCAGACTCCACCAGCGCTATGCTAGGCAATGCTGTTATATTGCAATGACCCGCCTCCTCAATAAAGCCAATAGATAGACTTTGGTGTGCAAGCACTGCAGGTACTGCAGTGAATCTGCCTCCGACTCTGCCAGCGCTCCGCTAGGCGATGCTGTTATATTGCAATGGGCCTGCCTCCTTAATAAAGCCAATGGACAGACTTTGGTGTGCAAGCACTGCAGGTACTGCAGTGAATCTGTCCCCGACTCTGCCAGCGCTCCGCTAGGCGATGCTGTTATATTGCAATGGGCCTGACTCCTTAATAAAGCCAATGGACAGACTTTGGTGTGCACGCACTGCGGTGACTGCGGTGACTCTGCCCCGTACTACATGTAGGGTTGTGTGGAAACCGTGAATGGGTGTGATGAAATGGATGGAGTTTTCAAATTTGTCCACAATTGAGCTTCCCATTTCTGGAATGATGCTATTCCAGCTCATTGTTCATTTCTGGAGGTGGATTTACCAATCGATAATTCCATCACATATCAGTTGGTAATGATAAATCTATTGAAAAGTTGGGTCTTTAGTGATCAATGTTGCTTTTTCACACTAATTCCCTGGAACAGAATTACTGTTATGGCCAATGGTTGGGAAATGAATCTCTGGCCTCTTAATTTGGCGCTTATTACGCAATGCAGCAAGGAGGTGATGATTATTTTGTTGCACTGAATCAGGGCCATATTTACCACCAAACTAGCAATGGGGCCCAAAGTCTCTTGTGGATAAAATACCACATTACTCACATGCTCTAGTTCTCTGTAACCCTTCTAGTTCTTAGGTAGTACTTGTGTAGCGTAACTAGCATACAGTGTCAACATCCCACTGTCCAAACATCTCCTTGCTGCTAGAATCTCCACCAGGGGCAGGGCCCAGAGTAAGGACGAGCAGGAGCCCACCTTTTTTTTCCCTGGCATTCCTCTCCCTGTATTGGGATCATGGTACTTCTGCCAGGCAGCCCAGTCTCTCTCAAATCCCTCAATATTTCTCTACCTGCTTGTACATATGGATTTTTCTTCTATCAGTTGTCTCTCATTCCCCTATCTTCAATTACACCAAATTGATGCCTTGTCAATTAGTAATTCCCCCCTCCAGTACCCCTCCCCCGTTCAGGTTCAACACTGAAGACTTGTGCTTTTCCTACTTTCTCCCCCTTTCCCTCTTTCCTCATACCGCTTTGTGGCATGCACTATCCATGCCCCCACTTGATCCAACCTATGTACTTAATCATCTAGGTCATCTATATTATCTTGGTCCTCTGTATGCACGTGCCCCATACACTGATTTTCATATGGGGACCCAAATATTGGCCTCCTTTACGAAAGCATGGAGTACGGAAGAATCAGGCTTGTGCCCGTTATGTTTGCCTACTCTGGAAACTAGATGTAATGTTGTATTTTCTGCGCAGGCCTTTGTGCACTAAGAATGTTGTACCCACAGCCAAATCTCAGGGTGGCAGGAGTTGTGCTCATCTCAGAAGCAATGGCCTGCTTGATTGATATGCGGGATTCATTTGTCATTGGCAATGCAGCTAATTATATTCATTGTGAGTGGCTGCTGAGATTAAAGCAATAATGGAGGTGCTGATTATTTAAGGGGCTAAAATTATGTTAAGGTACAACATCAATTTATAGGGCTGCAAGATATCTCTCCCGGATCTATTTCTTATTTTACGACTATTAACATTTTATAAATGTTTTAATTTGTTATGAATTTTAACTAAGGGCCAAGGACGAGCTATCTCGTCCTTGATATTACCTCTATTTGGCCAAGGACGAGATTGCGCGTCCTTTTTGGCACTTTGTTTTGTGCGATCTCTGTAAAGCAGGGATCACACAAAACTGAAATCCAACCCCCGGGCTATGTGAGGAGGAGGTAAGTGGATGGGGGGGCACCTCATGTAGCCGTCCTTGGGGGAAGATGTCTGCCCCTATCTGCACCCAGGGAGGGCTACATGAGATGCCCCCACTATCCATTTGGGGTCGGCAAAATATGCTTTATACGCTTTCTTTGTTTTATTAGGCAGGAGTGACTATGCCAAGGGTATCAGCTGATTTTTTTAATATTAATTTGTTCCATCTATTTGCCAGTGGGTGATGTTTTGTAAGTGAAGAACGTTCTCATTTGTCACAAAAAAATGTAATTCTGTGCACTAAATCTTTGTTGTCTTAATGCAAAAATAAATCATTTTTGTCCATGCACGTTAATTCTGGTGGGATTACTATTTCTGAATAATCATTTGGTATAGTTCCCCTTTTAGTATTCTTTGCTCTTATCTTTTGAATTCTTCTTTTAAGCAATGTAAGTCCTGGCATCTGACCAGATACATGGGCAGGCAAGTTTCCCAAATGTTTTTCTTACAATCCCACTTGCTGTAGCATTGCTAGATGTCTCTCGCCTTTTAGAGCTACTCATTTCTGTCCAATTTCTATTTTGCAAACATCTGGAGCATGGTTATGTTCACTTGCAGTCACAGTTAATCCATCTGCTTCAGTAGCAGTTCCTTTACAACCTTTTTTGAAATATTTTAATTCTCTTGTTTTCTCTTTTATGAAAAGGTATTCGTGAAGGTCCAGCATGTCTTTTCCTCTCTGTGATTTCACCTTTTCAACGACTATGCTGCTACTCTCTGTCATTTGTACATACCTGTTAAAAGTAGAATAATTGTCATTCTGCTATAAAACATGGCTCTTTTTTAAATAGATTAAGGGGCTGATTAATGGAATGTTTTGCGCCCCAAAACGGGGATTTATGCACCATTCTGCCCGCAAATCCCCATTTGGTAAACGGGGATTTGCGGGCAGAATGGCACACAAATCCCTGTTTTTCGGGGCGCAAAACATTCCATCAATCAGCCCCTCAACCACATAATTTTAATTCGTGAATAAATAATGGGTCTCTTTAAAAGTTTGCTTAAACCTTTCATTAGATTACATCAGTAAAATATCTCCTTTGTTTTTGAGCTCTGCTTCTATTTCCACCTCCCGCCAATGTTCTAAACTGTCATTTCTCTTGTTGTCTGAAAGCTCCATTCTGCTCAGTTTCTATGATAACAAAAGGATCACTGCTGGTACAGAGAGGCCTTCTCTGTTTACTTTGTGAAATCTACATCTGACCTTCAATGTGTAGGGTTTTCAGAATGCTTTACACAGGCTTTCAAATTCGAAAATAAAACTGCTTTGTGAAATGCCTTTCGAAATATGCTCCTCGAGTAACATATGTTGATTAAAAGGTGATTGTGGAAATAACAATGAACCCGGATAGACATTAGTAGTGAATGGTGGAATGAGTCGGCGCAATACCAATGAGGGTTATTAATCTTTTCGTAGCCCATCGTAGTTGAGTACAGGAAAAGCAGGGTCATAGTGACTTTTTCCCTGTGGGCTCTCAGGATTCATGGCTATTTGAAAGGGCGAGCAACTTCCTGGGGTAGCTGGACATCAGTTTATTGCTGTGCCCGCTGCTGAAAAAGCCCAGAGCATCCTTACCCACTGAAGCAGATTTGGGAATCCCTGGACACATGAAGAGGTTCAGGAACCCCTGGAAAACTGAAGCCTAAATGCAAAAAATAGGGCTCTGCAGTAGATGTTACACCAGGCTCAGATGAAAGCCCACAGAGCCATTTGTAAAATCAATGTTTTGCACCTACAGAAAAAAGTGAGAGACTGCGATTCCTCTGTGAGAATAGAATACATCTCTTGTTTTGATTAAAAAAAGAACCTTGACTCATCGTGTGGGTATCACTTGTGATCATCCCGTGACAATTTTCTCATGTTGAAAATTAAACTTGACACTGGCATCTCTGCTATCATTGGCAGGTGTGTACTTGGCAATCAAAAATGTACACAAATAAAAAATACATAAAAACTATCATCATATCAGGATGCCAACAGACAAACATTGCCTAACACCCTTGGAAGGAATTGAAAATAAGGCTGAAAACACAGCGATAAAAAGATGTGTATTACCATATAGCTTTCTTGCTATATACATGTTCCAGGCAAGTGCAGGCATTGTATATCTCAAGATGGAGAACACTGTACAAGAGCATGAGATGTCTTGCTTGAGCCTACAAGAACTCCATGACAAATATATGGATGGAAAGATGCTGTGGCAAACATACCTTACGAAAGGATCTGGATTCTGTCATGATACGATAGAGCAGATATTTTCTTGTTTGATCAAACTCTTCTCATCAG
This sequence comes from Ambystoma mexicanum, assembly GCF_040938575.1. NCBI lineage: Eukaryota > Metazoa > Chordata > Amphibia > Caudata > Ambystomatidae > Ambystoma > Ambystoma mexicanum. The sequence goes on along the minus strand of NC_090931.1, from coordinate 88,163,949 downwards.
GTACGTATGATTGACATTTCTCTTGATTCATGCATGCTCTATGCTGTCATTTCTAGATCTTACTCACAATTCCAGAGCCTCCAACAGCATTAATAGCCGGCTCCATGCTTGATGGAGAGGAACTTTGTGACCTTAGGATATTTCTTGGTAAAGGTCATGTAAAACCTGTGCCAGTGCACAGAAAACACTGTTAGCGCAATCAGGGAGTGGGAGACGTGGTGTAAAAGTTTGCTGTATACTTTAACAGTCCTGAAAAAAAATGCTGTTGTCATTATGATTATAATGTCAATATTTTTGCTATTGATGCATGATTCCAGCGCAATGCCCATGCTGGCGTAATTGCTGTGAAGTGTTTGCATCACTAAGCAAATAATAGGGAAATTCCAGCTGTGTTTAATTTCACCAAAACATTCACTAAATTGTGCATTAGTCCAGAGTGAATTTCTGGAGAAGGGATAGTTTAGGTTTAAAAAACACTCTGCAAACCCTAGAAGAGTTGGCAAACCCATGAATATTGAAGAGATATTAATTGAGGTGGCCAGCCAATCCTGTCGGTAACGGGCCAAGTTAAGGGCCCGAGCGAAGCAAGGGTCCCTTAATGAGAGCGGCAGTGACGTTACTGACATGGTCAGCCCACCGCTGAGGTTAATTTCGCCATTAGCACCCATAATGTTCCCTACATGGCTGCTAATTGTGATAAAAAAAAATTAAATGTACCTTTGTTGTGTGGCCTAGCGCCACACAGCGCTGCTGTCAGTGAAGTCTGTTTTCCATGTTGATAACTGTCATGTCATCAAAATGAAAACAGACTTTGCTGATAGAAGTAGTGCGCGGCGCCAGGCCGTGCAACAAAGATGTGTTTCTTTTGTTTTTCTTTTGAAATAAAACAAAACCATTGGCATCCGTGTAGGAAACTATACTGGTGTAAAGTGGTGAAGGGGGAGCGGGGAATCAAAGGGGGCCAGGCTGCTCGGAAAGCAGGCTTGTATATTACAATACAGCCTGTGTTCCGAACATGCTGATTAGCCAGAGCCCCCTCCCAGGGTGCAAATGGCCGGTCACTGTTGGCTCAGAGTTTCCACTAGAATCCAATATTTGTGTTCTGAAGTTTGCCATCTCAAAAAGGATCAACACTACAAATTGTATTTCTATGAATATAAGAGAGGGGCAAAATAAAAGGAACAAGAAATGGTGCAACACGGTAGTTACAGGTGCCAGGTTAAAGTCATCATTCACCACCAGAGTATTTGTTTTCTGTCTAGAGTTAAAAGGATTCAGATGAACTTTTTAGGGTGTAATCAGTGATTCAGAAAAAGCAGAATCATCCGGCTATTCAGATATTTCCACTTTTCCCCATACAATTTAACCCAGGCTTACTGTGCAGGGAGGTATAAAAGTATTCCTGTACTGTGCTGTTTTACTACCTTGTCGACTTGAGTGTGAATGCAGGTGTACCACGACCAAAGAACCTTGGGCCGTGACTTCAGTTCCGTTTATAGCGTCTGGCTGAAAAAAAGAGGTAGCCTCCAACAGGAAAGAGAACAAAGTTGTCAGATTTATTGGAGCCTCGCCAATTGTAAATGCTAGTACAAAATAGTTCAGTCAAGCGAGGGCTGATGCCTTTAGGGAATTAGCCTACAACCAAAGGCTAAGTTAATTATAAATGATTTGTGAGAAACCCAACAGGCCCCTCATTACCAATATCTAAGAATGTATATCAAGAGAATTTTTTCAAAAAACCATATACAGAAAAGGGCTATTTAGAATAAGCCAGCATTACGTCTCATGAAATGCCAATTCTGGTCTATTATTGTTAGTATGGTGACATCCTGATTTAAGTACATAACTTAAAGCACCTGGAGAAGGGGGCATACAGTTTGTCTAACAAACCAGTGCTTTGGGAAATTAGGACAATTGTCAAGGCATGGGGAGAGTGACCTGACAAGGCCCAGCTGGAACTACCAAGGGAATGATTTCCAGGCATTCTGTGAGAGAATAGCTGAGGGCAGGGTTGCCACTTGCATTTCACCAGGTTTGCATCAACAGAACCAATGTATTCCTTAAATCTCTTGTGTCTGACTTGTATGCTCTACTGTGTGATTTTTAAATTATTTCATAGCTTTCATTCATTCATTTTGCTCTCATAATGGGCTGTTTGATGTCACTTCTGCCAGGGTCACATGTCACTTTATGTCACTTCCTGTGATCACAGCTGAAATTGGGGTTCGAGAGAACAGACTGCTATTTCCACTGCATATGATCTTGATTAAAAGACTCAAGTGACAATATTTTCTATGCTGGAACCCATGTGATTGCTTCACACCTTGAATATAAGTGTGACTTGACATTTCAAAGCGCATGCCTTATATTGATCTGCCATTGGAATTGGGGAAAACCTTCAAGCAGTGTAGAAAAGTCCCCGCTAATTGTAGAGTGATTAGATTATTTGAGAGACATATCGCCTACACTTCCGGATCTACACTGGCTTTTTGGAAGCCTTTTCATTTCAGCTCAAAGTGAGTTCATTGGCCTAAAATCAAGGCTTCCATGGGTCCTATATATTTAGAGAATCACATTTGTTAGAGCCTAAGGGATGTGCGTTGGCCACCCGAGGGCAAGAGTTGCAATCTTTGTCACATACAGGGCCTCTAAGGCTTCTAAGGCTGTTGTAAATAACCTTGTCAAATGGGGCTGCTATATTTTAGAACTCGCTCACCCCAGCATGCACCGATATTGCTTGAGTGCTGTTTCCGCTAAGTATGAAAGATTCTCTTTCACTATTAAGCTTTCTCTTACAAGCCTCCTGTAGCTTTTCATTGTGCGTGGCTAAGAATACCCATAGGGGTGAAAGGAAACTGACACCAACTAATGTGTTCATGAAGGGGTTTGTGGAGATGGGTGCAATTGAGGGTCTTGCATCTAACAATGGAAGTATTAGGCTTTTAAAGATGCAGATGCCAGGGAGTTAAAATCTGTCAAACATGCATCTTTAGATTTGCTTGAGTTTCGTGCTTCACTGTATGATACATAAGTGTAATACACTTATTGTTTTTTTATTTTTTATTTGCATTTGTGATATACAAATAGATTAATTCTAGACACAATTCTCATTCCTAACAATGCAATAGCATTATGCTTGAGGAAATATTTAATATATTAGAATATTTATTAAAAATATATTTGTTTTTTCATGAATCCCTGTCTATATACTTGGTACATATGTCATAAGAAAATAAGGAAACAGCCTTTTTATTTTTATTTATTTACTTATCGTTTTATATTAAGCCATATTTTGTTATTTTCTCCATGTAAAATATATTTCTTTAAAGTTCTATTTCATAAGGTGCACGTTTATGACGTGCAGGGATGTGCCATTCATTGGTGGATACAGCCAGTAAAATAAAATTGATAAACATGAGGACCATACATGCTCATTTGGTCATGCATGTGTGTTGGTATGGAAAGTACATGTTTCACACTTTTAATGTTTTCAGATCTGATGTCTATTTTTTCAATTTTTCTAACCAGGTCGTGTGAAAGGAAACACTTTGATTCAATTCAGTTTGGGCCCTTTCATCTATTACAACTTTCCAGCCTGTGCATATTTTAAAGAAATTATTGCTGCAACCTCAACTGACAGCTGCTTCCGGGAGCTCGAGAAATGGCGGAAGAACGAAACCGATGCCCTCAACATGAGTCATATAGCTCAGTTTGTTTGTGAACGGGAAGGCAACAGGTATGCAATCAGCCGTGAAACACCTATCTGTATTTATGTAAGAAGTGAAATCACCAAAGATTGACCGAATTGCTTCCAGCTTCACCAATTCGTCCCTTTCAGTTTCACCCTTTCTCTCGCTTTCATGCACGACAATCATTCCTAACTATTTCTATTAAAAAACACACAGTATTTTATTCCCACGTGTTTTACTGCACTCAAATTCCACAAAATATAACATGTATTGCACATCTGAACATTCACATTGACAGCTCTCATTAAATACATTCTAAATTTCACATGCAGTGTGATGTCAGTCGTACCTTTTGGGCTATAATACAGTATTACAGCCTGAGGCATCTCCCCCATGATAAGTGTTCCAGCCTAAGGTTCAAGAAGCAGTAGGCCGGGTATAGCCTGATGCAAAGGGCAACCAAGGCCCACCCAAGCCATCATAACCCCAGTGATCTCGGTCCCAGAAGACCCTTGAGAAGGAATCGAAGCACAGGACAAGGGTCTAAAGAGTCTGGAAAAGATACTCACGACACAGGCAGTTTTGAATTTGACCCATGAACGGTGCATGCACAGGAACAATTGGGCATCAAGTTTGCCCACTGCCTTCCATGATGTTACGGCTCCTATGACAAAGTGTCAACAACAGACTGAACTGATCACAATGGGAGACTTTCTACAACAATGATACACCAACAATGTTCTTAAAATGTATCAATCATCATTCATTGTTTTTTTCGATGCATATCATAAACTTGTAAAAAACACATATACGGCACAATCGTAAAAACATAGTAAACATAATTTGTGAACCCTCATTAAACAATATTCAATATATATAACAATCAAATTAATAAGAGTAACATAAATGTGTACATTTACTGATAAAGAACCTACTTTTGTTAGCACATCAAGTCTAAAAGATAAAATATTTCTAAAGTGCCTGGTGCCTGAAGACCTCAGATTCAAGTATCAATAGTTTTGTTTAGCAATACAGCCCCTATACTTAGGTTATTAGGACTAAGCTACAGAAACAATTCTAAAATATGTACAAGCAAGTGGCCTGTAAATCATTTATCGTTGCACTTAACTACCAAGCCAAGCCCTACCCAAAAATTAGGCAACTGCATATATTATATTAATTTTGTTGGTCACTTTACAGTTAACCAGTTATACATATATATATATTTTACTTTAGTCATAATGTATCAATAATGGGCTTAACTACAGGAAACATTTTTTACCTTGATAGTGAAATGATCCAAATCTGAAATTGACAATTTACAAGAAGTAAGTGTATAATGACATTTTGCAATGATAATTTGGCTGTCTTTCCACCTGTTATTGAATTGTCCCTTTTCGTCCGATTTACTACCTTTTTTATATATGTGGATGGAACGGGTGACGTATGTGGATGGAACGGGTGAAATATGTGGATGGTACGGGTGAAATACGTGGATGGGGTGCATAAAACAACCTAGAATACACGGAACGGATCGGAGTACATGAAACATATTGGAGTGCATGGAACGGATTGGAGTGCGTGGAACGGACTGGAGTGCGTGGAACGGACTGGAGTGCGTGGAGCGGACTGGAGTGCGTGGAGCAGACTGGAGTGCGTGGAGCGGTTTGGAGTGCGTGGAGTGGACTGGAGTGCGTGGAGCGTGATGTATGCACAGAGCGTGATGGGTGCGCAGAGCGTGATGGGTGCGCAAGGTGGAAGAGTGCGCTAAGCGGAAGAGTGCGCAGAGCGGAGGAGTGTGTAAGCACGAAGGAGTGTGTAGGAATGGAGGAGTGTGTAGAGTGGATGAATGCGTAGAACAGACTAGTGGGTAGAGCCGACGACTGTATAGAGCAGACGAGTGCGTAAAAGCGAATGACTGCGTAAGAGAGGAGAGGTGCGTAAGAGCGGGTGAGTGCGTAGACCGAGTGAGTGCGTAGACCGAGTGAGTGCACAGAGCGGATAAGTTCATAGAGCGGATGAGTGCGGAGTGCATGAAGAGCAGATGAGTGCCTAGAGCGGATGAGTGCGTAAAGCCACGGAGTGCGTAGAGCAGAAGGAACGGGTGAAGTATGTGCATGGAATGGGTGAAGTATGTGGATAGAATGAGTGATATATGTGAATAGATCGGGTGACGTATGTCGATGAAACATGTGACATATGTGGATGGAACGGGTGACGTATGTGGATGGAATGGGTGACGTATGCATATGGAACGGGTGAAATATGTGAATGGTAAACAGGTGAAATACGTGGATGGGGTGCATAAAACAACCTAGAATACACGGAACGGATCGGAGAACATGAAACATATTGGAGTGCGTGGAACGGATAGGAATGCGTGGAACGGACTGGAGTGCGTGGAGTGGACTGGAGTGCGTGGAGCAGACTGGAGTGCGTGGAGCGGACTGGAGTGCGCGGAGTGGACTGGAGTGCATGGAGGGTGATGGATGCACAGAGCGTGATGGGTGCGCAGAGCGTGATGGGTGCGCAAGGTGGAGGAGTGCGCAGAGCGTAAGAGTGCGCAGAGCGGAGGAGTGTTTAAGCACGAAGGAGTGTGTAGAACGGAGGAGTGTGTAGAGTGGATGAATGCGTAGAACAGACTAGTGGGTAGAGCCGACGACTGTATAGAGCAGACGAGTGCATAAGAGCGAATGACTGCATAAGAGAGGAGAGATGCGTAAGAGCAGGTGAGTGCGTAGACCGAGTGAGTGCGTAGAGTGGATGAATGCCTAGAGCGGATGAGTGCATAGAGCAGATGAGTGCGGAGTGCATGAAGAGCGGATGAGTGCCTAGAGCGGATGAGTGCGTAAAGCCACTGAGTGCGTAGAGCGGAAGGAACGGCTGAAGTATGTGCATGGAATGGGTGAAGTATGTGGATAGAACAAGTGATATATGTGAATAGATCGGGTGACGTATGTGGATGAAACATGTGACGTATGTGGATAGAACAGGTGACGTATGTGGATGGAACGGGTGACGTATGCATATGGAACAGGTGAAATATGTGGATGGTACGGGTGAAATACGTAGATGGAGTGCATAAAAAACCTAGAATACACCGAACGGATCGGAGTACATGGAACAGATTGGAGTGAGTGGAACGGATTGGAGTGAGTGAAGTGGATTGGAGTGTGTGGAGCGGATTGGAGTGCATGGAGAGGACAAGAGTGCGTGGAGCGGACGAGAGTGCAAGGAGCGGACTAGAGCGCATCGAGCAGACTCGAGTGGATGGAACGGTTTGGAGCACATAGAACTGCGCAACTTACATGGAATGGCTTAGAGTGCATGGAACGTTTGAAAGAGAGTGTAACCCATCATATCACATCACCACGCTTACTCTCCGCTTTACACCACCATTCAACTAGAACACAGAGATACTATGACACCATTCGGTGTAGCTGTTCTCATACCAACATCTGCCTCATACTCCCCATCACTCTAACTAAACACTGATGGTTACACAATCCCCAGCCAGGCGTTCTCCTCAGGCCTAACGCAGCCACAATCGGTCTGGATAAATCCTGCCAGAACTAACACATACTCTTGATCTCTCAACCACCACACCTACCGCTAAGAAGCAGCTATTACACGAATACCACACCAGCTGCACACATATCTGGTGCTCTCATGCACCTTTGACTCTCTCTACTCTCTCTACTGACTTGAACTCCGGTTTCCAAGGGCGTTCAACCTACCAGCGCCTGCAGATCATACAATGGTACATAAGGCGCTATGTAAATGCAAAGTAACATAACATAACATACATGTCCTTTCTTTTTCATGATGTTGTTCTTTCTTTTCATTTCTCATTGTCTTATTGTCCTTGTTTTTCATATAGCCTCCTCTATGTGTTTTTCTTTCTTTCTTTCTTTCTTTCTTTCTTTCTTTCTTTCTTTCTTTCTTTCTTTCTTTCTTTCTTTCTTTCTTTCTTTCTTTCTTTCTTTCCTTCTTTCCTTCTTTCTCCGCCGCTCTGCATCTATCTGCTGGCCCAACCGCTGCCACACAGAAGACACACGTAGTCCTGGGTCCTCCTGCCCATCGGCCGATGCCTGCCCCTGTGATGTAGATGGCCCTAAGGCCTGATGCCTCCCACGTCGAGCCTGCTGCCGCCTCAATGCCAACTGCCTCTGTGACCATGACTGCCGCGGGAAGATGGAAAAACCCTGGGCCATGGTGCATGTGCCCTATTTGATGGTGCCGGCAAATCATCCACTGGCTGGGGTCCAGTTGCTGGGATGACCACCTCTGCTGGTCCTCTGACTCCCGACTGTGGCAGGGATGTGTTATCCACCAGCCTTCCCGCGGTGGATGGGGCAGGTCCACAGGGTGTCCAGGTGAGACATGGGCGGGAAGACGGCACGGAGCACGACTGATGCATAGGGTGTGCAGATGAGGAGGGGGTTGCAAGAAAGTCCAGCACACGGAGGAACCCTGTGCCAACAACCTGTCCTAGCAAGTTGACGCAGCCACACAGGTGTCCGAAGTGATGTACGTTGTCCTGCCTGGAACCACGCACAACATCCCGAATCACCCATGTGCACAACACGACACCGACTAGGATAGGCTCAACCCTGTCACGGATTGCCTCGTCCGCAGGAAGGTTAGTTGACGTAGACACATCCCCTACCTGCGAACAGGCATGGACAGAGGCATCCCTGCTGGTGCGGGATGATGCAGTCACAGGATCAGGGACAGGATTACACACAGGCACCTCCACAGTGACCTGTGCTGCCTCCTGCCCCTGCCCCTGGACTGCACCACTTGCACCAATGGAACCACCCCCTCCAGGCCCCATGCGTGGGTCTGATACGTCCTCCTCAACCACATCCCCCACCAACCTGGATGACTCTGTGCCATCTTCCTATGCCCCTGTGGGGGCTCACCTGCCCTTTCTTCTGCTGAGGAGTCCATATCCAACCATGGCCTCTTGGACCTCCCATCGCTCCCGGAAAATATTATTAGCTGGGAGGGGGCAGGGGCTTGCGTCTCCGGCTGACAGTGGCATCCCTGCCACTGTGCTCCACAGCGCCGTCCCGGCCCTCTTCCTCTTTCGACGCTGCAGACAGGGAGAGTCAGAACACAGGCATCAGGACACCGTACAATGGTCTGCTAGACACATAACTATTGCACATGAGTGGCAGTGTCAAACATCACAGACAGCATCACACTCCCCATCACTCGGGTCAATTGAACCCACACACATTCACAGGCAAGCAGGGAACGCCGTGCAACATGCATCTGCATCCATAGTAATGGAACTGCATGAACATTCTAAGGGTGGCAATATGTCACAAGCATCATGGAGAATGCCATTCACATGCACACATGCCAACAGACAGACATGCATCTGGCCCTCTCTACCTCCTGTCACAGTGCAATCATCGTCAACTATGCCAATCGGGTACCTAGATGTCCGTGTTACATGCATCCATGGCATCTCACAGTCACACACATACCAAAGAGACACACTGTGGGATGTTTTTATCCACGCATCCAAGCCCTACCTCAAAACTGTGCAGTACTGACATGGAAAACATCATGATGGCCAGAGCTTCCCAGAAAATGCACAGGGAAATGCATGAAGAATAGGCTGCCACTCATTTTTGCCGATGTTATGGGCACAGAAGGACACTGCCTAAAACCACCAGTGGACTACCCACACAGTAGTCTGAAACCATTGGAAATGGCAATGCTGATTGCCAAAAGCAAACCCATAACTGTTGGGAATTCATTTTCTTAAATCCCAAAAAGGGGTGCAGTACCAGTACTCACCACTATCAGAAAGCCGGCGTTTTAAAACCACCAGATTTTTGTAGAAAACTGAATAAATGAACCCAAGGCAAGCCAAAGAAAGACTTACTGAGAGGTGGATCCAATGTAAAGTTATATTCTGAAGTGACTTGAAGGTTTATAACAAGACTGGCTGAGCTGTGGATTTCAGCAGTTTAAGTAAATTTGGACTGAAAGACACTAAAAATCTAAATGTTTAAATTGACTGAGTGACCTACTTTTGAGTGTCACATAGGTTTCAATTGTTTAAATGTCATAGTTTTAAACTTAGAATCAGCATTCTAGCTGCATATGTAAAAATGTTTCGTTTTATTTGAATGCAGAAAACTGGGGAACAGAAATGACAGGTAGCTAAAAACTGGCTTAAAGAGATTCCAATTTTGCCTGGCAACTACCCCCCATCAGGAGTGAAACTTGAGTCACAGCTGTGTTCCCAGGCCTATCTGCCTTTTGCTGGCCACACTAAGGATATGCCATCTCTCTGATAATTGAATTAAGGGGAGCCCCCACAGAATACAGGAGCTCTGAACAAAGCCCTGTCCTGACTCAGGCAAATGTTTTATTGGCGGGAGTCGTAAATGGAGCTTCCTCCTGGAAGGACAGGGGAGGGGCACTGCCTGTGAGAGCAAGCTGGCTTGGCAGAACTGGAAAAACCAGAAATTCAACCTTGTGCTGGGGGGAAACCACACCCCTTTGGGGCCAGAACATAACTCTAAAAAGATGGATCATTCATAGAGCGGACTTGTGAAAATTATTTAAATGATACCATAATTCTTGTGATTTTTCTGCCCACATTTTAAGACGTGTTAGGACCCGGTGGTATGTTCAGGGGGGTTTTAGCGGAAAAGAGGATATTACTCAAAATGTGTGCATGTGAAAAATCTGACACTTCATCAACTAATGTCCATACTCCTTGCGCACATGTGTGTAAATTTGGGTTAATGTCCGAAATTGCAAAATCAGTTAAAAGTGCAAATGTTGCCATTTCTGAATGCAAGCCCCCAGGAAGAGCAGATTTGGACAGGGTATACCTCCTGTGATATGTGAAGGGTGCATGTAATTTTAAACAAATGTGTACCTGTGCAAATATGTTTTTTGAGCAAATATAGATTGTGTGTAAAGTTGACAGGGGTGGGTTCTCTGTATCATAAACAGACCTCATCATGATGACACTTCATTTCATTCCCCCAATCAGGGGAGAAATGAGAGCTTGGCCAATGACAAGTGGAGAGGGGTAGAGCCTAGTGATGCTGCACACACACCCATTTTAAAAACAGATAAAAGCAGACAGACAGGACAGATAGGGACCTTCAATTCCATTTGCTGCAACGCACTCTGCCGGACCATACCACATCCAGAGATCCAGACTTCAAATCCATCAATCTCCAGAATCCAGAGAGGCTAGAGAGAGAGAGAGCTGACCCAGATCACTGTGAAGTGCAGAGACCAGAGTCCAGTCTAAAACCTGACCAGATCCGTGGCAAGGCCCATTTAATTCAAGAATATAGTGTGAGTACCTAGTAAGACTGTGCAGAACCAATCTCTTAGTTAAAATAATATAATTCAAGCTATTTTAATCTAAGCAGAACTGTCTCCTAACTGTCACCTGTCATTTGTAAAGCTGTCACCTGTCATTTTCTAGTTGCAAGCTGCACTTGTCTTTTTGAAATTTAAAATTCCAAATCTGAAAAACGACCTTTATTTAATCGCTCATATCTCCGTAACCGTTTGTCCTAGAGACTTGCAGTAACTTTCATCTGGAAGCTGAGATCCTAGGCTGTCCTAGGACCCCAAAACGATATTGATAGTCCTTGTAGTTCCTCTGTAATCGCGCCCGGCGCACTCAGAAAAATCTGCCGCGATTTGACATTTTGCCGCGATTTGCAAGTTTCTCCACGTGTAAAAATCTGCTGCTGCTTACCTTCCGTTAAAGAAAAAAATTTGTTTGCAACCTGACAACCATTATAGAGCATTGCTAAAGTGATCCTGAACTTATTCAAAGCATATACCACTCACCCTAAACCTCTAGAGGGAATTAAAAGCATTTTAGCATATTTTTCACTTCATTGCCAGCACATATAAAAGCATTTTGGGCCTGTGTTTTAAACTTCTGTAGGCTAAGCTTGCTGGGGTGAACTGAATCACATTTGATTGCATTTCTGAGAACTGTGTGCCTTCCTTCCATTTCCTTGCATTGCATAAAAGGGGGGAGGGAATTGCCAGAGAAAAGTGATTACATTGTTTTGTTGAAATCATATTGAGTATTTTCTGTACTGCATTTTCATTCCACCTTGCATCCATTTGAAACCATAAAGTATTGTTGCTATCTTATCCATCCTATAACCACTCATCATTGATTATAAAGAAGTGTGCTAGTGCCAGACTATCCATTATTGATTACTGATCAGATTAAGTGTGATATTCAATTATTAATTTATTATAAAGCGTGATATATATATACATTGTTTAAATTCTCAAATAAACCTTTAACTTGCAAAACAGAACTACTTCTTGGCTCAGTGGGGTCAGGAGGATTCCAAGAGAGGGGTGTTATATAGGGGTAGTCATCCAGAACGCATGAACTGGACATAAAGATATATCAATAAGGGTTTCCATTCAGTATCCCAGACTAGGCATTGACTTAGCTGTAGTGTTGAATTGAATCCTCTTACAACACACACATGTACACCATGCACGTACATGAAGGTGGGACGAGCATCCAAGTGTCACATCCCAAACATGGCTGAGTACATACACAGGCATGCAAACATGTGTGCATCTTCACATGCAGTTGTACATCATGCATCGGTACACATACACCATTGATGTGCACCACACATGACTGGACTCACATGCAGCACGGTCATGTCGCTGCACATACACATCCATGCATGGGCCATGTCAGACATATGTCCAAGCTGCACACTCCTGCCACACCTCAACATGCACTGTGTCGATTGAGAACGCATGGACACTTACTGCTCAACTCCGGATGGGTCTGCCTATCGAGGACCTGGAGCTGAAGCGCTAGGCAAAAGCACTCTAGGACCCTCATCTGGTTGGTGGTAAGCCAGACCCGGCGCCCCACTGCATCCACTGCGTCCAAGAGGCACCAGGCCTTCCTGAGGGTCCCCTGACTTGAAGTCCTCCTAGCGCTTATTGATGTGTTAAGAGTCGCAGGGTGCCACCCCCTCTGCGTTGATGGCACCCATGATGTCCAACCAGATCCTGTCCCGTCCATCCTTGTCAGCGCATTCTTGTCCGAAGAGGGCATCATAATGCCCCAAGACTTCGTCCATCAGGATGTCAACTTCTTTAGCAGTGAAGCTGGCAGCCCTCTGTCTCCCTACCGGGAGGTCGTCACTGGTCCCAGATGGTGTTTGGCCCAACATGGCAACCCTCGAGGCAGGAGTGGGTGGGCAACTGCGTCCTGGGGCTGGGCTGTGGAGCGATGGAACACCAGTCAGGAGTCTTCTGTTCCAGCAGGGGTGGTCACAGCAACTGGACCCCTGGTGATGGCTGATGTGCAGGCACCTAATTGCAGGGGCACGTTGGCAGCAGGCAGTCTGGCAGCAGCAGATGGCTCGTAGGAGGCTTCGGGGGGGAGGTAAATGGCCTTCTGGACAGGAGCGTGGTTCCGTGTGTTGTCGCGTGGCCAGCTTGATGCAGAGTGACTCGGCACGTGAAAAATCAGCACGTGTGTGTGTAATTCAAGGAAAGGCCCTTAGCGCGTAAGTGACGTGGCACGCGTAGGTGTTGCTATGTGCACGGGTTAAAGGTTTGTGTAGGATGCCATTTTCCTGTATGTGCTTTTTGTGGAGAGCGAGGGTTTGATTTTTGTACTTCTTGCAGGTTGACACGCGATCACTTCACAACGGTTGCAGTGCGTACTCCTTGTTTACTGCGACAGAGCTCACTTCTTCTTTTGGTGGGGGTATTGCCAACACGTGTTTTTTCCATACATTTTCCATGCAGACAGTGAGTCGCGCACATATTTTTCCACTGTGGTTGCCCCTGTGTGTCGCGTACCCATTCAGAGGTCATTGTAGCCTGCGTGTGCCACGCATAAGCATTTTTTGTGTTTCTGGGTGTCACAGCGTACTGCAGGTCATTAATTCCACACACGTGGGCTAACGAGGGGTCGCGTGCACGTTTGTTTTTGTTTTTGGGGTGCCTGAGGGTTGTGTCACCCTTCCTTTTTCCCCAGGAGTCACAGACAGCCTTGCAGGAGCACAGGGATACCTATTCCAACTAGTACCCTTCCCCCTTGCCCCCAATTGCCCAGGACAATTGTTTTATGCACCTTACATTCGCACAAGTGCATCAGTGCCATGGTTGGGAGGCGACCAAGTGGTAAGGGAGGCAAAGGTGGCTGACCTCCAAGAGGTGGGCAACGTTGGCAGGGTGGCCCAGGAGGGCAGTGTGTCCAGGACCATTCAGGGACACCTATTCCCCCCAGTGAGTCAGGGAGATGCAGCTGACACCATCCCAGCTCGGGCCCTGCTAGCCTGGCCCGGACTGGTCACCGAACAGGCATGGGATGACTCACAGGCTGACTTCTGTGTCATGAAGTCCAAGCAATGTGTGGCAGGGAAAGTTACTGTCACCAGGCCACGTGGATATGGGGCAGCAATGTCATCTGCTGCCCCCAGTAGCCAGGGTGAGGAGGCTGCAGGGGCAGCTGCAGCTGACACCACCCCAGCTCTGAGTCACCCAGTCGGGACAGTGTTGGTCTCGGCCCCTGACACCAAGGCAGTTGTGCTGCTTGGTCATGGCAACAGCACCCAGCAGCCAATGCCTGCAGTGAGACCTTTGGCACGTCAAGGAAGCGGAGTTTCAATAATGTGGAACTATACGCACTTGTGGGCTACATGTTGGAACATGGCCGCGACATGCTGGTGACAACAGGGTGCAAGACTACACCTGCTCAGCGTAGGGGCCACTGGCAGTGCATTGGGGACCACATTAGTTCCTTGGGATTTGTGAAGCGCACAGCTGATGATTGCTCAAAGCGTTGGAATGACCTCAAACGCAGAGCAAAAAACAAGCTTGCTTCTAATTACGCCTCTACTCGGGTGACTACCAGTGGGTCACCACCAGAGGAGGATGAACTCACAGAACATGAGGCAATCGCTGGAGGGTTCATCACAGAGGTCAGATCCAAGGCGTGGGAGACCTACCAGATCTTGAGACAATGTCCGGTGAGTGCCCATTCATGTGTGTCCAGTCCATGTGTATGTTGCTTGGGTGATGTGTTGTGATCAAGTGCCAGGTCAGGCTGTGTAGTCATAACTTCCATATGTGACCCATGTTGTGCCTCCAAGCCATCATCTGCCCTTGGGTTTGGGGTTCACTGTATCCCCACTGACCACTGCAAAAACACTTTGCACATGTTAATTGCACTTGCCCTTAAACTGCCATCATGCCACACCATTGTTATTACAGTTTTTTCTCTTTAGTCTGCCTGATTCATGCAATCATTTGCTTGAAAAACACAGATTTGCGTGCCTTTCTGCCCCAAAATCAGCATACTTCAGACAGGGATTTTCGGTTAGAAAGGCATCCAAATGTGCGCTTTTCACCCAAATAATTCCATCAATCAGGCTGATTGACTGCTGCGCAGCTACACATGTAGTGCACCCACTCACTTCTGAGGCCTGTATGAACCTTCAACATGACAATTCACTTGTGTCATGGCAAAGTGACCTACCATTGATGTATCCATGTGCCTCCCATCCCTGTAATTGAACACACTGGTGTTGTTGCAACGTGTGACAAATGTGTGTTTTGTCCCACTCTTTTGCATGTTCTGTTTAATGATATGCGTTTTACATGAATGCGGACATTAGTGATTAACTCCATTGTGGGTGTCCTTGTCAGTTCTGCCATGGCTATGCTACATGCCATCGATGTGCTGGCATGTGTCATGTTTGTGGATGTTCCATGCCACTCACAGCCTTATGTGTGATAGAGGTGCTATGCACCATGCAGCACATGTGTTGCTTTTCCATTTTGGAGTCATCAGTGTCTGCTTTCAGGGTCCCCTTCCATTTATTTCATTGCCACTGCATGCATGGCTGAGTTTGTGTCATGTGTGACATGTCTGATTAATGTATTGGATGTGTAAATTGTGATGTCTATGTGTGTCAGCGATGCTGTTTATGTGTGTCTTCATGACTTCTCCTTTCATTTTGTGCAGGTGATGAGGCACTAGATGCTGTGGAGGAGGAGGATATGGCACAGGGGCAGGAGTACTCAGAGCCCCAACTAAGCACCAGTGAAGGATGTGGGGTGCTGCTGCATGAGAATCCATTGTTCCTACACACCATCCTGTCCACGGGTGTCTCTGGGTACACCTCCGAGGATCTCTATGGCTCAGGTGCAGAATCAGACATTGACACAAATATCCCGTCACCGGTGAGTGTGTCTGGCAGGGATGCTGTTCTGTCCAACGCACCTGCACTGGGGGTAGACCCCTCAATGGCCCATTCAGTGTTGGAATGTCTGCCTGTGGTGGCTTCAGATGCAGGGTCACACTCTACACTATTTGCTCCTGTTCCTGGGGCAGCAGATCAAAGGAGGAATTAAGTCCTGCAGCCTCAGGCAGCACCAGCACAGCAAGGTGCACATCACCTTGGGGCCGACAGGTGCCGTGTCCGGCAACGCGGTGGCCGTGCGCCACCGGGCAATACTGTGTGGGAGAACTCCATGTATGCAATTGCACAACAACAGGGAGCATCATGTGAGGTGATGGCTCAGGCCGTGGATAGGGTGGCCACGTCCATTCTCCCCCCAAAAGGCAGGTGGAGCTGCTGCTCACACAGGCAGGACATGTTGCCCGCCAACATGGACCGACGGGCTGAACTGGGGACTCTGCGAACAGCCATTTCTGCAGAGGCACAGGCCCACAGGTATGCCCTGAGGGAAGATAACACCTCCCTCAGAGCTACTCTGGGTGCACTTGAGATGGGCAGGAGTAGATGGTCAGAACAGCAGCTGGAGCAGCTAACACACAACACCTCAGCTGATCTCCAGGCAACCCATGAGGAGGTCTGTGCATCACGTGAGAGCTTGCAGGCAGAACTCTGTGCTACACGTGAGGTGATGCATGGCACCTCCAGACCATCATCCTGCAGAACCAAACCTTTCATACCCGCATGCTTGCTGCCATGGAGGAGCATGCCAGAGCTTTGCGTGGTCTGTCTCCTGTACCTCGCACACCTTCTCATATTCCACCAGAGGGTGATGACAGCGACGGCAGTTCTCCCACGATCAGCTAGCCGTGCAGGCCATGAGCCCATGGAGAGTGTTTTTTTCTCAACATCCATGCATGTGGGTGTTGAGGAGCACCCTGCACCTCTTCCCCTCTGGGTGGTCCCCCCACCCCCTAGTCAACCATGGCCAGTTTTTTATTTTTTATTTTTATTTTTATTTGGGTCTTTCTTTTTTCACTTTTTCTGTCTGTTGTGCATTTGTGTGACAGTTGCTTTGTGTGGCATACAAAGGCATCCACTGTCTGTACCAGCTGGGCCCATACAGGCTTGTCTTGTGTTTGTGTTTGAGGCTTTGGGTCCAGAAACATATGTCACTCCTGCTTCCCCTTTCCATGGGCTTGCAAGGATGGCACTGTGTGACAGTAACTTACAGAGAGGCATTGGGCTTCCATCAATTGTTTGGCCAGTCTGCAGTCCAAACTTTGTATACTTTGTATCATGGGGGATTCATGATGGTTTCTCCACTGCATGGTTGATATGTATATTGCTTTTCATATTGGTCATTGTGCATATTTACATGTTGCTTGTTCATGGGTTACCTTGCCTCTCTCCATTGCACGTGCAGTTCATGCTGTATGCAGTACCCTGCCACATTTCACTACCAGCAACACACTGAAGATGGGAGGGGGTCCATGTGGTGGCTTTCTCAGATTGTGACACTTGGGCTATTGTGATTGGTCACTGTCTGACGTTGCCTCTGTTGGGTCCTGTATTCATGATTTGTCATGCAGGTTCATATATGTTCATGTGTACAGTTACATTTTCATATGTGAGAGGTAATATTCTGTGGCCTGTTTCCATTTCTGAGGGTGCACTTTGTGACAGTTGTGTCATGTATTGTGCATTGATTTGGTTGTTTTCACATTGCATACCATGGCATGGTGTGTTGGGCGGGAGACATGGCCTTTGGGAGGGGTTAGGTGACATACCAGTATTTGGCTGTGCTTATTTGCAAGAGGGAAGTGGATTATGCAGCATGAATGTGTGGCTTTTGATCACACGGCATTGGGTTTCGTTAAGTAGCTAGGGATGCAAACATTGTAGCACTTCCAGGGACACATCCTCAGGTTGATAAGGTTGTGACAGTTGACTGTCCCTTTCTCATCATTGATTGTCAGCTGGTATGTGCCAGGCCTGTGTGCACTCCGCAGGGGTGGGATTTTAGGTGAAAAATGTAGCTACAAGCTGGGTACGGGCTGCCTCCCCACGTGCCCTTTCACCTCCCGTGTGCAGTGGCTGTGTATGCATTTGGGCTTGAGGAGGCACCACCATGTCCACCGGTACGCCCCGCCGGGTTGCAACGTTGTGCAGGACACATGCTGTCACAATGATCCTGCACACTACTTGGGGCGCATATAGTAGCTGCCCACCAGAGTGGTCAAGGGAGCGGATAGTGACTTCAGCACTCCGAAGGTACGCTCCACTATGCCCCGGATTGCAATATGGGCTGCGGTGTATCTTACCTCAGGTGGTGTGGTGGGGTTCCGTATTGGCGTCATCATGTTGGTGCTCAAGGGTAGGCACTGTCTCCTTGGGAGGTCATAATGGTTGTGATTAGTTGGGTTTCTCCATTTCTCTGTGTGTGACATCCATGCATGTGCACAGGCATTTGTACTCACCAATGAGCCATGTGTCGCCATGCCTCCCAGCTTGCAGGTTCCGGTTTAGCAGTGACATTTTGAATATGAAACTATCATGGATGGACCCTGGATAGTTTGCATACACAGAGGTGATTATTCCCTTGGCATTGCATACCACCTGCACGTGGATGGAATGCCAGTGCTCGCGGTTGTGATAGATGTGCTCAGTGGCCGTAGGTGGACGTAGAGCCACATGGGTGCAATCAATGGCACCATGCACTTTGGGGAAGTGTGCCACCCCGTAAAAGTCCTGGACCACGGCCTGCCTTTCTGCGGGTGTTCTGGGCATGTATATGTGCCTGCAGACTGAGGGGCATGCAGTCATGATTGCCAACACCTGGTGTAGGCAGCGTGACTGCGTGGGCTCTGAGACGCCCCCCACTATGGCAGTTGTCCACTGAAATGACCCAGTGGCCAAGAAATGCAGTACATTCAGCACCTTTTCTAAGGGGCTCAGTGCTTGGGAGCACAGGGTGGGTGATGTGAGGTCATCCTCCCACTCAGTGACCAGTTCAAAGATGATATGGGGTAGAAACCTGCAACTGCCATAGACCTGGTCATCAGGCATCCCAAAAAGGCTGGTCCTGGGTAAATAAATGCAGGGCCTGGCTATCCTCCTCCTCCTGCGGTGTCCCACGACCACTGCTGCGAGGAACGGTACATTCATCGTAGCGATATGAGCTTGTTTGTTGTTTGTGTGCACTTTTATGCTGCGCGGGGGTGCTTAGGCCTGCTTTCGGCTGGTGCTTGTGTTTCTGGCTTAGCGCCTCTTTTGTGGCATGCGGTTTTCCCCTTTTCGATTCCATGAATATGTGTTGTTAGCGCGCGTGTGGGCGTTGCAAGGATTTTACAGCGGGACATCACCCATTACGCCCACATTTTCACATGTTGTTCCCCATTCCGAAGGTACGCTCCACTATGCCCCGGATTGCAATATGGGCTGCGGTGTATCTTACCTCAGGTGGTGTGGTGGGGTTCCGTATTGGCGTCATCATGTTGGTGCTCAAGGGTAGGCACTGTCTCCTTGGGAGGTCATAATGGTTGTGATTAGTTGGGTTTCTCCATTTCTCTGTGTGTGACATCCATGCATGTGCACAGGCATTTGTACTCACCAATGAGCCATGTGTCGCCATGCCTCCCAGCTTGCAGGTTCCGGTTTAGCAGTGACATTTTGAATATGAAACTATCATGGATGGACCCTGGATAGTTTGCATACACAGAGGTGATTATTCCCTTGGCATTGCATACCACCTGCACGTGGATGGAATGCCAGTGCTCGCGGTTGTGATAGATGTGCTCAGTGGCCGTAGGTGGACGTAGAGCCACATGGGTGCAATCAATGGCACCATGCACTTTGGGGAAGTGTGCCACCCCGTAAAAGTCCTGGACCACGGCCTGCCTTTCTGCGGGTGTTCTGGGCATGTATATGTGCCTGCAGACTGAGGGGCATGCAGTCATGATTGCCAACACCTGGTGTAGGCAGCGTGACTGCGTGGGCTCTGAGACGCCCCCCACTATGGCAGTTGTCCACTGAAATGACCCAGTGGCCAAGAAATGCAGTACATTCAGCACCTTTTCTAAGGGGCTCAGTGCTTGGGAGCACAGGGTGGGTGATGTGAGGTCATCCTTCCACTCAGTGACCAGTTCAAAGATGATATGGGGTAGAAACCTGCAACTGCCATAGACCTGGTCATCAGGCATCCCAAAAAGGCTGGTCCTGGGTAAATAAATGCAGGGCCTGGCTATCCTCCTCCTCCTGCGGTGTCCCACGACCACTGCTGCGAGGAACGGTACATTCATCGTAGCGATATGAGCTTGTTTGTTGTTTGTGTGCACTTTTATGCTGCGCGGGGGTGCTTAGGCCTGCTTTCGGCTGGTGCTTGTGTTTCTGGCTTAGCGCCTCTTTTGTGGCATGCGGTTTTCCCCTTTTCGATTCCATGAATATGTGTTGTTAGCGCGCGTGTGGGCGTTGCAAGGATTTTACAGCGGGACATCACCCATTACGCCCACATTTTCACATGTTGTTCCCCATTCCGCGTGATCTGCCCCCTTTTTAGGTGTGTGCGCTGGCCGGTGTGTGCCTTCACTGGCTGTCTCACGCACAGCCTTCGGGATGTCGCAATGAGATGCGGGCAACACGCAGATTCAGCGCAGGTCACAGGTAAGCCACGTGCAGAACCTTCCATGAATCGCCAAATGGGCGCTTGTGCAGCTTTCGCACGCGTGCGCTGCAATTTTCATGCTTGCGCCCCCGTTTTCAGCCACATTAATTCCATGAATCGGCCCCTAAAAGTGGAGCAGATCTGGGGATGCCGGAGTATCCTTGAGTATCTTCCAATCTGATTCACAAGGATTTGCTGAAGGGCATCTCAGACATGTGACACTTGCTCCAGTTTTAGGGTTTAGGAATCAGTTATCAGGTAATAAGGACCAATTTGAGATGCTCACATAACATAAGAATAATAAAGGAAATTGATTTAAAGGGAGGATTACACGTTTTCCAACGCTTCTTTTTTCACACTAATCGCATCCTTTCATATTGATTTCTAAAATATTTCTTACAGTAAAAATTCAAATCTTATTTTTTTTTTATTGAACTCTAAGTAAAGCTACACATGCTCAAACTTTTGACCTCTGCATGTGATTGTCCGAGGCTGATTTACATCGTATTTGCACCTGGGACGGGTGTTCAGCCAATCAGATGACTGGAAAAGCAGGAAACAAATTACACTGTCCCGTCCATGTACCATTAGATACCCGAGCCGCTTCCCTGGGAATCAGCATTTTTTTCAGGTGTCCTGGCACTTAGCACCAGCCACCTGCCAACCCCCAGGCCTGGCCCCCCTCCACTCACACATCATCCCCTAACCACCTCACCCACCCCTCTCTTACCTCCCGTCCTCGGGACGCACCACTCCAGCTCCCTTGATCCTTCCCTGTCAGGCCTCTATTCAGTAGGGTGGCAGCCATCATTTTTATTATTCTTGTGAGATGGGTCTTGCACAATACGTGCCGAGACCTTCTGCTGTAAAAGAAAAAAAAATGAAAAGAAATATTTACACCCCTGGTATAGCCCCTGGGTGCAAGTAGCTGAGACCCCACTTTAGTGGACATACATTGCTTCGCTCAGGCCTGACTAGGCTCAGGATAGAGGCCGCTACCAGCCCATTACTCCCCCTAAAGCAGGGGATGATATCTATAATTTCAAAGTTAGGAGTTGGGATTGCTAAAATCTTAAACTAATTGGATAGATTTCCTAAATCTCAGCCCTGTACTCCAATATGATGGGCAGCCCTCCAAACTATCCATGCCTACGTACAAACTCACTGAGCGTAAAAATATCATAAACAAGTACTTATGGAGGGAAACTGAGGAGGTGGGGGCGCTCTCAAAGTAATCCAAAGTAACGCACAAGTGAACCGCAGCAATCCAGGAATGCACCTCTTGCAGGATGGAACAATTTATTCAAATGTCACAGCCCGGAGAATGGACACAACAAGCCATCTCAAATTTCTCCCAGCACACTGAAAAATGTATACCTACAAATTCCATGTAACAAAAATTATTCTTCTAACAAGTCGTATGGCTGGGCCCTAAACAAAGCCATACATCAAACAGCCCTCATTGGAGGTCACCTTTTCATGGCAAAATAGAACACCACCCACTTCCCAATCCCCCTTGTTAGCAGAAAAAACCTTCCAATTCAATCACAAGAACAGCATTCGATGGAGTCCATACTTTGATTGGACCACAATAATTTGGGCAACTAGGGGCGCAGCATCCCATCGAGCCTGACCAATTAGGAGAGAGAGAGAGCAGCGTGCCAAGACTGAGACCCAATGCATCCCGCGCAGGGCCCACCCACTCCATTCATTCCCTGTTCCCAGTGGATGCCCTACCCCCACTGTGTTGCACCGTAACTTGACACATGTTACCATTCTTGGTACATCTCCTTCTGACAACCTCCCTGGGACCCAAGGCCCTCTTAAACACTAGTCCCCTGCTGAGCTCTACTGCTGGACTATAATTGTCTACTAATTTCTTTATTTGAATCATCCAATTTCCATTGGTGGCTCTCTGAGAACAGGTCTCGCACCTCACAGCGTCCTTCACAACACTGCATGTTCATTCTCTATCTCGCAGGCCAGCATCTGCTGTCTGGGACCGGGCCTTCACTCCCTCTGCAAAATTGAGCCAGCTACATCTTTATTGGAAGCTATATCTACAAAAAAGGGGGGAAAGCACCCCTCCATAATGGCCAACATCTCTACAATGCCACTGCATAATAATGATGTGCCACGTGCTACCTATTGTATTGGACAAGATAAGGAATATCCAGTCAGAGGGTGCCCCATATATAATAGCTCGCCATGCAGGATGTGTGTGAGGGTGTGTGCTATCCTGACTAGGACTGGCCATAGGACTGTAGAGCTGCATGCTGCATGTCTTTACATGTTCGGATAAGAGGTGCAAATAATGTGATGCGTCTCTGAGAGGTGCAATGCATAGAAAAGAAAAATGCTATAAACTGCTCTACCAGAGCACCCTGTAATTACAGCTAAAAACAAAAATGTACCGTGCTAGTTACAGATATGTGAAAAATAACAGAACATGTTGATATGTTATGCCCTATGCTATAGTTTCAGGTATCAATTTGCCATACCCTAACATAAGCTCAAAGGGTCCTTGACATGTGGCCACACTACTTCAACTAGGATTAATCTTGACCTCAGCTCTACCAACGCCGCCATGACATGTGATCGTTACATCACAAGACAGCATCTGATGTCCTACTAAGGGCCTTTCTCAGATGGTACCTGTGCTCGTGTTTTCACCCTTCCCCCTTTCGTTACATAAGTAACAAACAACTCCTCCCCTTTTCCCTCTTTCTTCAACCATACCTTCTGAATGCCCTTCAGTATGTTACCATCCTCTGCATACTGTTCTGGGGTGCAGTCAATAAAGAGGCCACTATCCCCAAAACAATCCAACCACTGCAGCTCATGCTCTACTGCATATAGCGGTTCTGAGAAATGTCATTCTGGGAGTTTGCAGTGAAAACATTCATTCCCCCCTTTTTCCTGAAGCCTCTCCTGTTTCTCTGCACCCATGACCTCTTGTTATGCACAATCCTCCCAGCGCTGCTTGGGTGATGCAGAGAATGATGAGCATTCTCATAAGGACCAGTACCAACACCTTCAAGTCCTGAGCCAACCACAGTGGTTAGCCATAAACATAGGGCATCATACCAGTCTTCTTCGATGACCCTGCTGCTTTCTTTGTCTTCGTGTTGATAGTGTGCAAAGCACTTATAGTGACCGTTCTGCCCATCATTGGCCAGTCTTATCGTGCATCAACTGGCCCCTATCTTCACGCAGACCCTCTTCCATTGCTGTTAACAGGTCCCGAACGTTCCTGTTCTGGAGGGCCATCAATCTGACCACCCTGAGCTCCTCATATTGAATTCAACCCCCTCTCTGTTGCATTAGCAGGCTGCAGTAGCTCCCAGTAGCTCCCATCTTGTAATTTGGAGCCACTTAGCGTGTGCAGCAGCCTGCACCCCTGGTGGTAAAAGCGAGGTAAAGAATGTAGCTGTGGATGAAAATAAGCGTAATTCACTATATTTCCTACAACCTGTCGAGTGAGGCTGGGGAAAATCTAGTTGCTTCTCTTCCTTCTTCTTCTCCTGCTTACTGTTGCAGCCTCCCTTCTCCCAGGCACCCTGCGGCAGTTCATCCTGGAATCGGGATAAAGTTGTATTAAAGTGGGAATGGTCATTCATAACATCTCTGTATTACGAAAGTTCATCCCTAAACCTCGACGCATTTTGCTAATATTCAATAGTTCCTTTGTGGCCCTAGCAGTGTGCGAATGTTCGGTAAGTGACGATTCAGCAGCAGAGTTTGCAGAAACAGGGGCAATGTCTGGCCCGACGTGGTGGCCAGTGGTGGCTGGTGCATTTTTTTAACAGGAAGAAAATAAATATTCCTACCAGATATGCCAAACAGTTTGCATTGGTTTTGTAGGCTAACTCATGAATAAAAATGCAACAAGATGCAAGTGACCAACAGTGCACAGAGCATTTCTCCAACACATTTTAATTATGCCTTTGCCCACAATATGTGTCAGTATAAAGCATTTTCACATTGGCTGTGCACATACATTTCCATGCTGACTGCACCATTATCGCCCGGTATTCCAATACAAGAAAATATCCATGTTTGCTTTGCGCATAAAGCAAGTAAAAACATGTCCATGTTTGTTCTGCCAATGTAAGAACATACAGTTGGTTTTACCATTAAAAATGCATGCCACGGTATGAAAACATGTCTAAACTGGCTGCACTAAAATGCCAGTCTAGCTACATAATAACACTTATGCTTGCTTTATCAACCATGTCCAGTAAGAAATGCCATGCTTGCCCTGTGGCGAGCCAGCGCCTTGCACTCCGAAATAATCACATTAATTATGAATGTTATTATTGTGACTGCGAGGCGCTGGGTGGGAGCAGGGGGCAGATGCGTGTCAGGCGCTGACGTCCCAGGGTGCAGCCATGACATTTTTTACTGGACATAGAAGCCCAGTAAAAACTGCCATGCCTGTCCCCTGGGGCCCGAGCGCCTCACAGGCACAGGCACACATCAATTGTGGTGCTGGGGGGACCAGGCATGGCATTTTTTACTGAGAATCTATCAAACACACATATATATATATATATATATATATATATATATACATATATATATTACACAGCCACATTAGTGGCTGTGTAGTAATGGTTAAGTTGCTCATCCCATAGGAAGAGCATTTTTGGGCGGCTTATGACTTTGCTCGCCCTAGACGAATCCTCGCCAAACTATGGAAAAAAAGTATATATCTAACTGAATTTTTTTGCAAAGTTTGGTGAGGTTTGGTCCGGGTGGGGGCAAAGTTATAGGGGGGGGCCCCAAAGTTTCTTTTTTTCCCATAGACTGAATGGGGAAAAAACTTTGCGCACGCCTATTGCCCAAACCGCTGGACACATTTTCACCAAATTTGTGGCAGGAGCAGCGGCTTGGTCCCCAAAGCGTGCTTTTGTAAATTTGGTGAAAATCCATCCAGTAGTTTTTTTCAAAACGATCAAAAAGTAGGTCACAAAAAATTAGTGATACCTATGTCTGCTCTGCGGACACACTTCCTTGTTCGCTCCGCGGACAGGACACCAATTGGCTAATTGGCTTGCGTCATGTCTGTAGACATGAGAAACGTTCGCTGATTGGATGGTGAAGAGAGTGAAGTGTGTCAGATTGTTCCGATGCGCCCACGATCTTGGATCCGCCGACAGCGCGGCGGCGAACAGAGGTGAAATGCAGTTTTGGGGAGTGTTTTGGTGTGCAAGAGTGCTTGGGGAGGTTTGGGGAGTAAAAGATGGGTCAAATACTGTATTTGTTTAGGTGGCAGGTGCTACTGATGTATTTGCCATGCCCGCGCTGTCCAGGATGTCTGTAATTAGTGAAAATGAGGGGTGGCCTAAGGACAGTATTCCCATCCGTGCTGTCCACAAGCAAGTTGGAACTGTTCTAAGGACGTGCGCGGTGTCCGCGGACATACAAATTGCCCATATGCCACAGTTAAAATGTTTGATTCTATAGGTGTGATATGCTGAGGTGGTTGTGGCTAGGGCGTAGAGTCTTGGATGTATGGCTGAAGGCCATGCACCCAAGACCGAAGTTATAAGCACGGAAGTTATAAGCCACCATGGGTGTGATATGCTGCGGTGGTTGTGGCAAGGGCCATAAGCACTGAATTTATAAGCCACCATGGGTGTGATATGCTGTGGTGGTTGTGGCCAGGGCCTAGAGTATGACCGAAGATATATGCACCAAAGTCATAAGGCACCATGGGTGGCTTATAACTTTGCTCTCCCTGGATGAATCTTCACTAAACTTTGTAAAAAGTGTGATATGGGTGGGCCCATATAGACAGTTAAAATGTTTGATTCTGTGGTGTGATATGCTGTGGTGGTTGTAGCTAGGGCCTAGAGTCTTGGGTGCATGGCCGCAGGCCGTAGGCCATAGGCCATACACCCAAGACTCTAGGCCCTGGCCACAACCACCGCAGCATATCACACCCATAGGTCACACCTATAGAATCGAATATCTATCAAATATTTGCAAATCTACAGTTTGTGTACTGTTTGATTTGTATAGTTTGTATGTGAAGTTTTGGCTACGTCATGTCATTAAGATTGTAGAGTTTGGTAACAGGCACTGCAGTATAACATATCCATGGAAGTAAACATTTTGTATTGTGGTGTATGGTTAGATGTTTGCTTCAATGGTTCTGTTATGCAGCAGTATTTATGCACTCTATTAGAATATACTTACTGTTTGATTTTTTGAGATTGGAAATATTTTTTTCATGAGTTGGGTAACTGGAGCACATATTCTTTTTCAATTTCTGTGATAAAAGAAATGAGCATGTTAGTGTATGAATTTTATA
Source organism: Ambystoma mexicanum (assembly GCF_040938575.1). Taxonomy (NCBI): domain Eukaryota; kingdom Metazoa; phylum Chordata; class Amphibia; order Caudata; family Ambystomatidae; genus Ambystoma; species Ambystoma mexicanum. The sequence continues at coordinate 88,137,033 of NC_090931.1, read as the reverse complement.
AAGACTCATTACATTGCATAATAGACATTTCAGCTTTTTTTCAACCCTCATATTCAGTAGTTTACAAACCAGTGTACTGTGCAATTTGCTAAGTTTCTGTGTTTGTTTTTGAAATCATTGGGTCTGTGGGAAAAAATATCCATGTCGGATTAAAAAAAACTTTTTTTATTATTATTCACTCTATTTGTTTGTTTGTTTTCAGTGTTCACTTGGCGTTTCTGGCTAATGTTGTATCTGTTGGCTTGTTGCAGATCTTTGTAGCAATTAGATACCTGTTGGCGTATTCTAACTGGCTATTTTTTGTTATGATTTAGTGGTATTGATTTATCTGTTTGGTTGTTGCAAAATCTTGAGGCAGTTGGATACCTGTTGGTGTATTCTAACTGTTTATTTCTTGTTATAATTTAGTGGTATTCATTTATCTGTTTGTTTTTATAGAATCTTGGGGCAGTTAGATACCTGTTGGCGTATTCTAATAGTTTATAGTTGTTTAATTGAAGTTTTGTTAATGGATAAGTGCAGATTAGTTATTAAAATTTGGTTTTAAGAAGATTAAATAAGTGTTTGTAAGATTAGCTGGTAATCTCTACTTTAGAGTAATGGTACTATCATTACATTCAAACCATCCACATTTCTTTTTTATATATACAGTGTAGTGACCTGCATTGGTCGTGGCTCCTGCGTGGTAGATTATACCTATTGTTGTGAAGGATTTATTACCAAGTGATATTTGACCATGTGTGAATCCTTTCAGCTTGCAGTTGTTTTTGGTACCATCTGCATTGTAACATAGAAGGATTAGTATTATGTATTTACTATGTGTCTGTATTTGTAAGATGGCACGATTATATGAATTGCAGGTAGTACATAATCTGCCATGGTTTGCATTTTGTACAAGTTGCTGAAAGGGAACTGATTCACAATTAGGTATGGCTACATACACAAAGCGCTCATTAGGGATTTGTTCCTGTGACACATTGTTGCAGAAAGTGCATGTATGTTTCCACATGTATGAAATCTGAAAGAAGTATGTTTTTGTTTTCCAGTACTTGTAGTAAGTACATTAGAAATTATTGTGGCTCTTCTTGTGAGTTTATAGTGAATTTCACCATTCTAGCACAGTAGTCCAATTCTTGTCGTATTCCATGAACACTGTAAGTGTTGTCAGGATTGTTGCTTGCATTTCTATGAAGGACTAACATTTGCAAACACAATTGGTTTGTACTGTGTAAGTAAGGGGCCGATTCATGGAACAAACGTGCGCCGAAAATCCATGCGCAAGCAGGCGCAAGGGAGCGCAAGCGTGAGAAACGCAGCGCACGCGCACGCGTGCGATTCAAGGAAGACGCTGCACGTGTTTCCCGCTGTCCGTGCGCCCAATCCAGCCATGGCACACGCAGGCATACACGGCGTGCGCCACGCGCACAGCAAAAGCGCACATAGCGCGGGGCACACAACCAAAGTGTGCGGAACAGTGGGCGTCACACGCAGAATGGAGAACAACGCGTGAAAAAGAAGGCGTAACTGGGGAAGTACTGCAGGAAACTACACGGAACGCCCACACGCACGCGAACAACCCGTATTCATGGATCCGAATACGGGAAACCCGCGCACGGCAAAAGACGCGCACAGGCGTCAACGCGTCCGCCACACGAAGGCAGGCGGAAGCGTCCCCACGCACAGTATAAAAGTGCGCGCAAACAACAAACGCATATATACAGCTACAATGAATGCCCCATTTGTCGCAGCACTGATCGTGGGACACCGCAGGAGGAGGAGAATAGCCAGGGCACGCATTTTCGCACCAAGGACAAGCCTTTTTGGTATGCCTAACGACCAGGTCTCTGGCAGGTATAGGTTTCCACCCCATATCATCCTAGACCTGGTCAGGGAGTGGGAAGATGACCTTACATCCCCCACCCTTTGCTCCCAAGCATTGAGCCCCTTGGAGAAGCTGCTCAATGTCCTGCATTTCTTGGCCACTGGGTCATTTCAGCGGACTACTGCCATAGTGGGGGGGCCGCAGGCCACGCAGTCACGCTGCCTACGCTGCCTACACCAGGTACTGGCAATCATGACAGCGCGCCCCTCAGTCCGCAGGCACATATACATGCCCAGAACACCCGCAGAAAGGCAGGGCGTTGTCCTGGATTTTTTCAGGGTGGCACACTTCCCCAAAGTGCTCGGTGCCATAGATTGCACCCATGTGGCCCTACGTCCACCTAGGGCCACTGAGCACATCTACCGAAACCGCAAGCACTGGCATTCCATCAATGTACAGGTGGTATGCGATGCAAAGGGAATCATCGCCTCTGTCTATGCAAACTACCCTGGCTCCACCCATGACAGTTTCATATACAGAATGTCCGCCCTGAGCCAGGCCCTGGAAGCTGGTCAGCATGGCGACACATGGCTCCTAGGTCAGTACAAATGCCCTTGCACATGCATGCAAGTCACACACAGACAAATACCCAAACCCTAATAATCTCAACTATTATCACCTCCCCAGGGGACAGTGCCTACCCTCTGAGCAACCACATGATGACGCCAATCCGGAACCCCACCACACCACCCCAGGTAAGATACAACACCGCCCATATTGCAACCCAGGCCATAGTGGAGCGCACATTCGGAGTGCTCAAGTCACGTTTCCGCTCCCTTGACCGCTCTGGCGGGCAACTACTCTATGCACCACCAGTAGTGTGCAGGATCATTGTGGCAGCATGTGTCCTGCACAATGTTGCAACACGGCAGGGCGTCCCGGTGGACATGGTGGTGCCCCCACATCCCCAACCACAGGCACAGGCGCTGCCCATGGGAGGGGACAGGGCACGTGGCGAGGAAGCCCGGACCCAGCTTGTGGCCACATTTTTCACCTAAATTCCCACCCCTGCGGAGTGCAAACAGGCCTGGCACATACAAGGTGACAATCGATGATGACAAAGAGACAGTCAACTGTCACAACCCTACCACCCTGAGATAGTTGCCATGGAAGCACCACATCGTCTGCATCCCTAGCTACTTAAACACAAGCTATCCCGTGTGACCAAAAGGCACACACATGACATATGACATGATATGGCCTATACACAAGTATTTCAAGGTGCGATGAGGCAGGGAGGGGGGAACAAGGGAAGACAGACAACGGTACTACTAGGCCAGGTGTCATTTAGATTGTGCAAGTGCAGGGGTAGGGGGAAGGGAAAAGTGCAAGGGGAAGGGGGGGGAGTGAAGTACAGGGGAAGTAGACCAAAAAACAAATACATAGGTCGGCTGGTGGCAACTGCAAAGGTAAGTGCAGACAAGTGCTGGGAAGGGTGGGCTGTAGGGATAGAGAGACAGTACCGCAGTGCAGGGGTTGCCAGGGAGGCAGTGCAAGTGGAGAGTGGCTGGGCCAGGGACCGAGGTCGGTGAGAGTGGCCCAATTGCAGCTCCAGTGCAGTTCCAGTGAAGAATTCCGCAAGGGAGAGGCAGAGAGAAAGCAGAAGCAAAGAGGAAGGTCTTGAGGTGCTTCCAGAACTGGAGATGGTTCCCCTCAAGTTCAAGTGAGGCAGGAAGGCTGCTCCAGAGGGAGGGCCCTGCCGCGGAGAGAGATCTACCCCCAGCTAGTTGCTCTGAGAAGCGGATGACCCTGACATGCAAGGTGTGCATCACACACACCTGCAAAACAGACCATGGCCATCACTGTCATGTCACTCAAACCCTCCCAAACCACAACATGACATGGCAAGCAATACCCATACACCAACACAGTAACGATAAGGTACACATTGCCATGTCCTAAATGTACAGTGGCATCAGACAATTATGCCTGACCCGGAATCAGATGAAATGACAGACCAACAAAATCTCCCACCCAAAATAAGTCATTTCCAAATGCATTACAAGAGTTGTAGACGTAACATAACAATGAATGCTTGTCTACATGCACATTGTGCATTGCAAAATCAACACTGCAGCTCATGTGTGCTGTGTCCTACTCCTGCAACACACTGCTCAGCGCACAGCACAGTGAACAGCCATTGTGTATGATGCACACCCTGAGCATCACATCTAAGTGACAGATCACATCAAACAGCAAATTAGGCATGTACAGGATCCATAATCGGTCACAGAACATGTGCTGCAGGGACACAGTGGGCACCAGAAGGCAAACAGTGTACACGTGGTTATGCAAGGGTGGGAGTACATGTAGTGCATCAGAGTGCAAGTGTGTGGTTCTGCAAGGACATGCACTCCACATATGCATGTGCACTCAAGTGACCATTAGTGTTCTCTACACATCACATGTGAACATTCACCATGTGTACACCCCAGCATGTCAAACCACAACTATCCCCTCGAACCTGAAAGGTAAACACAACACATGAACAGGCATTGATCAGCAGAACACAACATGTACATACGATACCACCATTACAATGTCAGAGTTCCCATCACACTGCAGGGCAAGGCAACTATCAACAACAACCCCCCCCTCCCTCACAAATGACCATGACCCACTGAACAACTGCACCTGGGTCATGGAGCCTTCAAACCTCAATTCCACCTGGCCACAGGATCACCTTTACCCTTCGTCACCATCTCCCACCTTGTGTGTAAAAAGGTGACTGCACCCTCATAATCCACACTCATATCCAAAATCACAAAATCCAAGCCAGAAAAACGAACCAGAACACCCTCCAGTAGATGACCTGACGTAGCGGTACCTCACAAAGGCCAAGTACTACCACAATGATGCAACAACCAAGGTAGCACAGTAAAATAATGTCACAACAGGATGTGAAACATGTGTGGTACATGACATAGGATGATGCACCATGAATGGATGTGTACTGTCACAGGTCCCCTGTACAGGCGCGGGAGTGTCACGAAACAACCACCCCCACCATGTCCCGGGTGCCTGCAAGGTCAAACTCACACAGGCCCCTGAGACCCTGGTGGGGAAGGAGGTTCAGGGATATGCAGTCGGGACAGGTGTTGACACACTGGATGACTGGAATGAGTGGCAGGAGAGGGGAGGAGGAATGACACATGAAACTAGGGAATGCACAAAAATGTACTACCTGCATGAACACATACACAATCCAAACAAACTTGGACATCATTGTCATGGCCTTCTGTAGTCCAGGCTCAGGAGTAGTACCAACCAACCACCCCCTCTAGGGTTTTGGCGCCTGCAAGTTCGGGGCTTACACAGGCATCCGCAACCCCAGCGGGGAAAGAGGGTCAGGGAACATTGCTTGGATAGGTACGGGAAGCAGGAACACCGGGTAGAGGGTACAGGGTTCAAAATTGCATAGGATTACGGGTGATTAGGGGGAAAAAACATACCAAATTGAACCACACATAAATCCATGCATTAGTACACTCCCCAGCAAGCCTATGCAGAGCAGTTTGAAAGAAAAACAACAAGACACTTAGCTCTGGTTTTCAGTGCTGGCCTCCTGCCTGCGCACTCTCAGGTCCGGTTACAGGAGCACTGCAATGCTGCAAAGAGAGCCACAGTCAACAACCTGTACGTGCCAATTACACAAAAACACAACACCAAACATGCCCCATAGCAACAAACTACTCTACAAACAGACAATCTGGTGTAGATGCTTCGTACCCATATATAACATCACCCCTGTGACGGGTCATACACAGTCAATGCAGTAAGTTAGCCGCCGGTGGGTGCATGGCAAATGGAACACCAATGTGTCACAATTCACACAACATGCAATGTTCCCTGGGTAAGCAGACAGACCCATATAGTAAGCCATGACTTCTGAGCAAGTTGCGTACCACCATGACCGAAACAAAGTTGGCAGTGCATGTATCATAAAGTACATGGAAAAGACATGCACTGCACCCGAGTATGTCCCTTGCTGTATGTCCCTGTGAGCTGCCCCTTTCCATGTCTCGGAAGGCTACATGGTTGATACAAGTGCCTCAATGGACCTTGGTGTACCGGAGGGTATGTGCCACTGCCCCTGCATGTGTCCTAGACAACCTTACAATCAACAGCCATCAGTCCACCAACACATCTGAGCTGCATTGTGTGCTTCAACACCAATATTTGTCTAAGCTCACCCTCGGTGCTCTGACTAAGCCTGCATGTGCAACTCGCCTGGTGCAAGCTTTGCTGTGTTGTGGCCCCCCTGTGCTGCTAACCTTGCCTGGAGTTCCTTGGAACATATCAAGTTCTAGGATGTGGGTCTGCAATCCCTGTGCCTCTGCTTGTGCACGCATGTGTATGTTGGCACCAACAAACGTGTCCAGAATTCCGTCGTCCAATGGGCCATGTCTGCTGGCAAAGGTGCTCTGGATGCTCATCCCCCTGCAGAAAGGGCATGAAACACATGATTAATGCTTCAAAGTCATCTGTGTGTGTCTCATCAGGCATCTCATTACTTGACCATGTCAGAGAGTCACATCACAAATCACACCATCAGTCCATCTTTCACATCCAAAGTGTGGAACACTATCTACAGCATGAATTGCAACAAGCACGTGTACAGTAAAGATATGAAACATACTACACAATGCATAGCAATTAATGTACACATTAATCATGACACACCCCATCTAGCAAAAGCTGAACAGTGGACAATAACACCAAAATCATCCCCACTAGGGGTGTCAACACAAGTCACACAGCACCAGACATGCCACAGATATGACAGTCCAAAGCCCTTGTGTAAAATTCTGTAACACCGAACCATCCTTGCGAGCCCATGGATAAGGGAGGCAGGAGTGGCATATGTGAGTCAAGGACCCCAAGCAGCAAACACATACACAAGACAAGCCTGAAGGGCCCAGCTGGAACAGACAGTGGATGCCTTCAAAAGCCACAAAGCACTGCACCGTCACATGAAAGCACAATAGACTAGCAATTTTAAACTAAATCAACTATTAACTAATTACACTAACAATGGAAAACCTACATTACCTAATTAAACTAACTATCAAACACAAACTTAACTAACTAAACTAAAAGAAAAATCAAAAATGGCCACATACGACCCGGGGGGAGGGGAGGCACCCAGGAGGGGGGAGGTACAGGGTGCTGCTCAACATCCACATGCGATGATGCTGAGCCAAAAAAAAAACCTCCATGGGCTCAACGCCTGAACAGCCCGACCTATGTGGGAGATAGATGGTCGTCCGAGTCTGGCTCATCCTGTAAAGGAGGACATGGCACAGTAGCCTGGCCACGCCTAGCCGCAGCTTGCCCCTCGTTGGCAGCAAGTCTGCCGGACGGGTGAGCCTGGTTCTGTGTGGCGATGTGACGTAGGTCTGCATGCAGAACCTCGCGTGATACACGTGCTTCCTCTTGCAAGGTAGCACGTGTAACACGGAGTTCCTCCTGCAAGACCTTGCTGGACAACCGCTGCACCTCCCGGCAAGCCTGTAGCTCAGCCGAGATGGTACGCTCAAGCTGTGCAAACCTCTCCTCTGCCTGCTGCCTCTGGGACATCATAAGGACACCCAGAGTGGATCTGAGGGAAGCATACTCCTCCCTCAGGGCATCCATGTGCGCCTCTGCGTGAGCAGAAATTGCTTGACGCAGAGACGACATTTCAGCCTGGCGTGCCCTGTCTGAGGCCGCCATGCCCAGCCTGAGCGAGCGGGCCGTGGACTGTGCCGCCTGCTGCTGGAGAAGCACCTGCCTAGCAGGGGGAGCACAGATCGGGCCACACGCTCCATGCTCTCAGCGATGTTCTCCATTGCTGCCCCCTGCCGTTTGGGATTGGCAGTCATGTCTTGCTCCCACTCAGTATACAGCGGTTGCGCGCGGAGACCGCATTGCCGGGCTTGACCCCTGCGGGACCCAAGGACCGGGGGTCCTCGCTGTGTTGGCACCGCCCGCGGCTGCACGACTACATGCCCCCGTCGCTGTGATGTCCCAGGCACATCAGTGACTGGTGTGGAGGGTGACCCTGCGTCCCGATCCACCACGGGCAGAGGAACCAAGACTGTCTGATCCCTCAGTGCAGGGGTCGCAGACAGAGGAGTGTCCACATCAGAATCACTCACCCCTGACACATGGACTTGATGCTAATCCAACTCAACATGGACGTCAGAATCGTCATCAAGGCTGGACTCATAGGCAGCCAGAGACAAGATGGACTGCAGCACTTGGGGGTTTTCGTGGCCTACCACCCCACGACCCCCACTAGTGCCGGGTTGATGTGGTGTTACCAACCCTGTGTCTGGCATGACAACACCATCCTCCGCCTCCATTGCGTCATCAACTGAAAAATAGAGAGAAAAAAGGTCACTACACATGTCAGAAGCACACAACACACACACACACCGACAGCAAACGCATCCGGCAGACATGTGACACACAACATATAACCTGGCATGCATGCTGGGTCAACTTTGAATAGCTTCTGTGATCAGACCTGTTGAAAGGTGGCAGTTTCCATGGAAGTGGGTCTATGCAGTGCAGAAAATGTGTATGCCACTCACTACCTACATGTACAAGGACTCCATGGTGTGTGCCAGGAAATGTGAAGGCAGTGCAATGTCAAATTCAGACATCACGTGCATTGTGCATTCAAAGTGTACCATATCTAGAAGCCAAGCACCCCTCCACCCCAGTACCAAAGCAGGGATGCCTAGCATGGTATCAAAAGGCTGACCATACACCTGTGTATTGACAGGCAGTGTTGACTGGCATCAACAGCTTAATGTGATTCAAGTGACAACACTGCAAATGATGCTGGGACAGTAGGCAGGACACATGATGAAAACTCTGGAGGCCGCCCACGTGTGAAGAAGACACAACAAGAGTTGGACAGAGTCATTGGCCATTGAACAGGCTGAGGCCTGTGAGCCACACATATTGTCAGAGCCTAAACATGTGTGCAACGCAGGACTGAGCCACAGTTGACATGGGAAGGCTGATGAGATGGCAGGCAATGTATGTAACAAAGGACTTGTATTACAGTGATCATCCAGTTAAGGACACATAGGGGCATGCGTGCAATGCACATGGAGCATGAATGGGCACTCATCTCCCTGCGGGACATCTGACCCATGCACAGTACAAGTGAGATACCCTGCATCGAGTACTAAGGCTGTACCACACGGCATATGTCTGGCAGATTCTACGGTGGAAGTTAGCATCTACACAGGACACATGAACAAGAAAGTACACATTGGCAAGATTGAAGCAGACCAGTGCAAAGGTGGAACTGGGGTGCAGAGTGGCGGAGGAGGGGCAAGGGACCATGCCTACATGGAGTCCCGCATGCAGGCACAGGAGACATGCATGACGGAAGCATTGCATTACTTACACATCAGAACCATGTACACGTCACATGTAGCAGCAATCATGCACAACACATCCCACAAGTGAACACACACTTTCTCAACAAACACGCATCAACACTCACTGGACTGCGCATCAAAGTCCAGCATCTCTCCCACTCCTTCAACCAATTCAGGTGGTATGAACTCCGCAACGAGAGCCTCATGCAGAGTGAGCTCTTCCTCCTCTGGTGCAGGCCCACCGCCAGTCACCAGAGTCAAGTTGTAATTAGAGGCACGCTTAGCCTTAGTGCTGCGCTTGTTGTCCTTCCAACGCGTTTTGCACTCTTGCGCCGTGCGCACCTCATGGCCGAATGAACTGACATGTTCCGCAACATGCTTCCAGTGGGTGTCACGTTGGGCAGCCGTAGTCTGACTATTGTCACCCACTAGCATGTCACGGCTGTGTCCCCGCACGTAGTCCACGAGGAAGTCCAGTTCCTGCTTACAGAAAGGCTTCTTCCTCGACGTGCAGGAGGTCGTGGCTGTGTGTCAGTTCCCAGCATGTGCTGCAGGTGCAACCTTCCTCCTCTTGGACTGTGGCGCAGACCCTGGCTGGCTAATGCCGCCCTGACCAGTATGGTCAGTGGGTTCGGTGGATTGAGCCAAGGGAGTGGCAGGTGGAGGGATGACCAAAGGCCTGACTTGTGTCAGTGGCAGCTGGTTGCCCACAAATGGACCCTGCGCAGCAACATCAGCTGTGGCAGGGTCATTGACGGTCCTGGTTGGCAGACTCACAACCGGGGTGCTGTTGGGTGCATCTGCCCCTGCACTTGCCAACACCCGGCTGTTCGGGGCAGCAGATGACATGACTGCCCCAGGGACACGTGTCTTGGTCTGAGCAGCCCGGCCTGCCCCTATGGTTTCCCCCCTGGCCTGTTGGAGATCTACCAAGGGCTCTTCAAGTGCCAACGCAGCCTGCGCTGGCAGACCCTGAGCCTGGGTGGCGGTGTCCACAGCTGCACCTGCAGCTACCACTACCCTTGGGCCCGTGGCAGTCGATGGAACGGACTGCCGGGTCAAGCGGGTGCCAGATGCAGGAGCTGCATCCCCCGGAACCACAGGGGGTGGTGGCATGACTGCACCGACACATGGCACAACATTGTGCTCAAGTGGCGCACCCCTGCCTCTTCCCCCTCTGTGGCCGCCCTGGACACCCTGGAGTCCCCCTAATCCCTGGTCACCACGGCCACGTCCCCGACCATGCCCACCACGAGGAGGACGCCCAGCTGAGGCGCCCCTCACCTTTGGTGGCCTCCAAACCATACCACTGATGTAGTAGTGCTGGCACAGATGGAGTGGTGCCAATGGGAGGTGTAGACCACAATTGACCTGGGCAATTGGGGTGAAGGGTGTGGGAAGCAAGATGTTAACAGCCCCCCTGCTCCTGCAAGGCTGTATGTGACCCCGGTGATGTGGTGACGGGTCACGCAACGCTCAGGCACCCCAAAACTGCAGTAAAACCGTGCACGCAACCCTGCAGCCTACGTGCGTGGATTCAACCTCCCGCAGTACGCGGTGGCACCCAGTAACACGAAAAACGCGTACGCGTGGGACACGCAGGCTACTATGACATTGAAAATGGGTGCGATACACAGGGGCACCCGCAGTGGGGAAAAAGAGCGTGTGCGACTCACCGTCTGACTAGCGCGATGCAGAAAAACACGCGTAGCCAATACCCCCGCCAAAAGAAGAGATACGTCCTTGATAGCTGTGAAGTTGTGATGGCGCGCGAAACAACAGGAAGCAGCAACACACGTCGGTCTCCACGAAAGGCACGTACAGCGAACTGCTGGGCCCGCTCACCTTTAACCCGTGCTGAGGGAAACGCACGCGTGCGTCACGTCACTTACGCGCATGGGCCCTTTCCTCGTATTACACGCGGACGTGCAGCTTTTCACGCGCGCTGAAATGCCCATGCACACCTGTGCGCGTCACGTCACAGGGGCGCTTGCGCTTCAGGGGCCTTCTGTCCAATGAAATTGCATATGCGTGCAGACGCGCTTACGCGCTAAGGGCCTTTCCTCGAATTACACGCTGAGGTGCTGAATTTTCACGTGCCAAATCACTCTGTATCAAGCTGGCCACGCGTAAGCACACGGAAGACCACGCTCCTGCCCAGAAGGCCAAACTACTGCCCCCCAGAGCCCCGAGCACGCTCCCACCTGCCATCTGCTGCTGCCTGACTGCCTGCTGCCCACGTGCCCTGCCATTTGCTGCCTGCACATCAGCCAGGGGTGCTGTTGCTGTGACCACCCCTGCTGGAACCGAAGACTCCCGACTGGGATTCCATCGCTCCACAGCCCAGCCCCAGGACCCGGTTGCCCACCCACTCCTGCCTCTGGAGTTGTCATGTCGGGGCAAACACCATCTGAGACCACTGACAACCCCCGGCCAGAGAGGCAGAGGGGCACCAGCTTCAGTGCCACCGAAGTTGGTGTCCTGGTGGAGCAAGTCCTGGGGCAGTATGATGCCCTCTTCGGAAGTTCCCGCGCCGACAAGGAAGGACGGACTCGGATCTGGACTGACATTGTGACTGCCATCAACGTGGAGGGGGTGGCAGTCCGCGACTTACAACATGTCAAGAAGCGCTGGGAGGACTTCAGGTCCAGGACCCTGAACAAAGCCCGGCGCCTCTTGAAGGCAGCGGATGCCAAGGGGCACCGGGGCCACTTGTCGGAAGAACAGATGAGGGTCCTGGAACGCATATCCCAGCGCTCCACGTCCAGGTCCTTGAGAGGCAGACCCGTCTTGAGTCGAGCGGTAAGTGTACATGCATCCTGATTGTGAGCTGTGCGTGTGGTGATTTTTCAGCAGTGTGCAGGTTGCACATCTGTTTGTATGGGGTCGAGTATGGGTGGGGGTGTACAGGGCCGTGGGGCTAACACATGCAAGGGCTGGAATGTGTGAGACATGGATGGTGCTTGAGTGTGTAGGCTTGCATGCCAAATGCAGTTGTGTGGGCACACATGTTTGGATGAATGTGTTTGTAAGTAGACATGTCCGTGATGTCACGCATGTATGTTGTTTTCAGCTGCATGTATCAGCACTGTGTACATGTGCATCTGTGTGTATTTGACAAGGGTGCAACAGTGATGCAACATGGATGCATGTGACAGCGGTATGTGGAAGCCTGATTGGCAGATGTGACATGGATGCCCATCTGAACACTGCGACACTTGGCAGAGGTGTACACATGCATGCAAGTGTGGTGGTGTGTGTACATGTGTGGTGCACTTCCTGTGTTGCATGTGATGTCTGGCTCACCTTTGCCTGCTCATGCTGTTGTATGTGTATGGATGGTGCTGGCAGTTGCGATATGGCTGTGGTATGGCTCATGTGTGCGAGTTGTAATGACATGTGTGTTGGGGATTGTGATGACATGTCTGAGGTTTGCCAATGCCACTCATGTACAACTGTCATGTGTGTATGTGTCCATTGTACAGTGCCCTGATGCCTGTGTTTTATTTCTCCCTGTCTGCAGCGTCAACTGATGAAGAGGGCGGAGAAGGTGCTGTGGAGCACAGCGGCGGGGATCCCACCGCCAGCCGGAGACGCAAGGCCCGGCTCCCCTCCCATGTTGTCATCTCGTCGGGGAGTGAGGAATCCGGTGCCGCGTCCCAGGCCGCAGCTGCCGGGGGGAGGTCCAAGAGGCTGAGGTTGGAGTTGGACTCCTCGGCAGCAGAAGGGGCAGCTGGGACCCCACAGGGCCCAACGGGGGAAGATGGCACGGAGTCATCCAGGTTGGTGGGGGGTTTGGTGGAGGAGGAGGCCGTGCAAGCAACAGAGACGGGGTCTGGAGGTGGGGATCCCACTGGTGCTAGTGGTGCAGTGCAGGACCAGGGACAGGAGGCAGCACAGGCTGCTGCGGAGGTGCCTGTGTGCAATCCTGTCCCTGATCCTGTCCCTGCATCATCTTGCACCAGCAGGGATGCCTACGTCCAGACCCGTTTTCAGGCAGGGGATGAGCTCACGACAACAGGCCTTCCTCTGCCTGCGGACGTGGCTATCCGGGTCTGGGTTGAGCCTGTTCTGGCTGGTGTTGCGTTGCGTCAACGGGCCATGCGAGGTGACCTGCGGTCTTTTCATGAGGAGACTGCACGTCATCTCGAATGGCTCGTTGACCACGTCAGCCTGCTGGGACAGGTCACCCAGGCCGGATTCCTCCTTATGATGGGGCTTGCTACAACCCCCTCCTCAACTGAACCCCCTACGCGCCAGTCGTCCTCCCTGCCATCTACCCACCCATCAGTCACCTGGGTGCCCTGTGGTGCTGCCTCTGACGGTGCGGCCAGGCTGGTGGAGGAGGCATCCCTGCCACAGTCGGGAGTCGGACGTCCAGCAGGGGTGGCCACATCAACAACTGCACCCCAGCCGGCGGAGGATGTGCAGGCAGCAGGAGGCAGTGCACGGGCAGAGGCACAGCAGCAGCAGCAACGTGGTGGGAGCCATGAAGGCTCGAGCCTTCAACATCGGAGGGGCAGGCATCGGCCGGAGGGCAGGAGGACCCAGGACAGAGAGTGTCTTCCATGTGGCAGCGGTTGGGCCACGCCATAGATGCGGAGTGGCAGTGGCGGAAGAGGCACGGCTCACAATGGTCAAGGCGGAGAACTCCATGCGGAGGGCCCTGAGGCGGGCCGAGTGCCTTGAGGCAATCCGCAGGGGTTTGGAGGTGGACACGTCGACGGCCCTGCGGACCCTCGGGGCCATGGAGGAGGACCGCCTCCGGGACATTGAGCAGGAGTTCGATGATGCCCTGGCCCGGGACATCCAAAAGTGAGCCGTCAAACTAGCCCGCTGCCCTTGTGCATAGTTATGTAGGTAGTGTTAGGTTTCCTTTTTTTTTGGATTTATTTTGGACCTTTTGGACATTGGCCACATTTTAGTATATAGTTTATTTTATTAGTTAGTGTAGTTAGATAGGTTTCATTTCTTTTGTTGGGATAATGGACCCTGGCTTGTTCGTATGTACATAGTTCACTGTTGGATTGTATTTTTCTTTCACATTTTAACCATGGAGCAATGGCTTTCAATTTTATTTCCCATTGGATTTTGTTTTGTGGACAGTGACTTTGGACACCATTACTTTGGATTATGATTTTTGGTTTTGCTTTTTTTCACTGACATGCTTCTTTTCATTTTTTGTACATTCCCATTTCTGTTTCCTTATTTTTGATTCTATTTATGTTTCCTTTAATACATATGTTTTTATCGAACTTCAATGTGTAGTATCTCATTGGTTTCATGCATATCATGATATGGGATTTGAGATTCACTGACCGCCATTGGGTGTATGTGAGGGAAATGTTTTTGTTTCGGAACTTGCAATTGGTGTTCTGTCATGTAATTGCCAATTATGAGTGGGTGAATGCAATACTCGGGTGGGTGTTTTGAATTTGGAGGCTGACCATAGGGACCAGGGATCTAGATTGTGATGACATGTTGGCTGGGGAACATGAGTTGGACATGGGTGGGGGCCTGCTGGCAGGTGCCTCACAGTGCTGGGGGTGGGGGTGGTGGGGAACATGAGTTGGACATGGGTGGGGGCCTGCTGGCAGGTGCCCCACAGTGCTGGGGGGTGGGGGTGGTGGGGAACATGAGTTGGACATGGGTGGGGGCCTGGTGGAGGGTGACCCTGCACTGCTGGGGGGTGGGGGTGGTGGGGAACATGAGTTGGACATGGGTGGGGGCCTGCTGGCAGGTGCCCCACAGTGCTGGGGTGTGTGGGTGGTGGGAGACATGGGTGGGGGCCTGCTGGCAGGTGCCCCGCAGTGCTGGGGGGTGGGGGTGGTGGGAGACATGGGTGGGGGCCTGGTGGAGGGTGACCCTGCACTGCTGGGGGGTGGGGGGGTGGGAGACATGGGTGGGGGCCTTGTGGAGGGTGACCCTGCACTGCTGGGGGGTGGGGGTGGTGGGAGACATGGGTGGGGGCCTGGTGGAGGGTGACCCTGCACTGCTGGGGGGTGGGGGTGGTGGGAGACATGGGTGGGGGCCTGGTGGAGGGTGACCCTGCACTGCTGGGAGGTGGAGGTGGTGGGAGACATGGGTAGGGGCCTGCTGGCAGGTGCCCCACAGTGCTGGGGGGTGGGGGTGGTGGCAGACATGGGTGGGGGCCTGGTGGAGGGTGACCCTGCACTGCTGGGGGGTGGGGGTTGTGGGAGACATGGGTGGGGGCCTGGTGGAGGGTGACCCTGCACTGCTGGGGGGTGGGGGTGGTGGGAGACATGGGTGGGGGCCTGGTGGAGGGTGACCCTGCACTGCTGGGGGGTGGGGGTGGTGGGGAACATGAGTTGGACATGGGTGGGGGCCTGCTGGCAGGTGCCCCACAGTGCTGGGGGGTCGGGGTGGTGGGGAACATGAGTTGAACATGGGTGGGGGCCTGGTGGAGGGTGACCCTGCACTGCTGGGGGGTGGGGGTGGTGGGAGACATGGGTGGGGGCCTGGTGGAGGGTGACCCTGCACTGCTGGGGGGTGGGGGTTGTGGGAGACATGGGTGGGGGCCTGGTGGAGGGTGACCCTGCACTGGGGGGGGGGGTGGGGATGGTGGGAGACATGGGTGGGGGCCTGGTGGAAGGTGACACTGCACTGCTGGGGGGTGGGGGTGGTGGGAGACATGGGTGGGGGCCTGGTGGAGGGTGACCCTGCACTGCTGGGGGTGGGGGTGGTGGGGAACATGAGTTGGACATGGGTGGGGGCCTGGTGGAGGGTGACCCTGCACTGCTGGGGGGTGGGGGTGGTGGGGAACATGAGTTGGACATGGGTGGGGGCCTGCTGGCAGGTGCCCCACAGTTCTGGGGGGTGGGGGTGGTGGGAGACATGGGTGGGGGCCTGGTGGAGGGTGACCGTGCACTGCTGGGGGGTGGGGGTGGTGGGAGACATGGGTGGGGGCCAGGTGGAGGGTGACCCTGCACTGCTGGAGGGTGGGGGTGGTGGGAGACATGGGTGGGGGCCTGGTGGAGGGTGACCCTGCACTGCTGGGGGGTGGGGGTGGTGGGAGACATGGGTGGGGGCCTGGTGGAGGGTGACCCTGCAATGCTGGGGGGTGGGGGTGGTGGGAGACATGGGTGGCGGCCTGCTGGCAGGTGCCCCACAGTGCTGGGGGGTGGGGGTGGTGGGAGACATGGATGGGGGCCTGGTGGAGGGTGACCCTGCACTGCTGGGGGGTGGGGGTGGTGGGAGACATGGGTGGGGGCCTGGTGGAGGGTGACCCTGCACTGCTGCGGGGTGGGGGTGGTGGGAGACATGGGTGGGGGCCTGGTGGAGGGTGACCCTGCACTGCTGGGGGGTGGGGGTGGTGGGGAACATGAGTTGGACATGGGTCGGGGCCTGCTGGCAGGTGCCCCACAGTGCTGGGGGGTGGGGGTGGTGGGGAACATGAGTTGGACATGGGTGGGGGCCTGGTGGAGGGTGACCCTGCACTGCTGGGGGGTGGGGGTGGTGGGAGACATGGGTGGGGGCCTGGTGGAGGGTGACCCTGCACTGCTGGGGGGTGGTGGGAGACATGGGTGGGGGCCTGCTGGCAGGTGCCCCACAGTGCTGGGAGGTGGGGGTGGTGGGAGACATGGGTGGGGGCCTGGTGGAGGGTGACCCTGCACTGCTGGGGGGTGGGGGTGGTGGGAGACATGGGTAGGGGCCTGGTGGAGGGTGACCCTGCACTGCTGGGGGGTGGGGGTGGTGGGAGACATGGGTGGGGGCCTGCTGGCAGGTACCCCACAGTGCTGGGGGGTGGGGGGGTGGGAGACATGGGTGGGGGCCTGCTGGCAGGTGCCCCACAGTGCTGGGGGGTGGGGGTGGTGGGATACATGGGTGGGGGCCTGGTGGAGGGTGACCCTGCACTGCTGGGGGGTGGGGGTGGTGGGAGACATGGGTGGGGGCCTGGTGGAGGGTGCCCCTGCACTGCTGGGGGGTGGGGGTGGTGGGAGACATGGGTGGGGGCCTGGTGGAGGGTGACCCTGCACTGCTGAGGGGTGGGGGTGGTGGGAGACATGGGTTGGGGCCTGGTGGAGGGTGACCCTGCACTGCTGGGGGGTGGGGGTGGTGGGAGTCATGGGTGGGGGCCTGCTGGCAGGTGCCCCACAGTGCTGGGGGGTGAGGGTGGTGGGAGACATGGGTGGGGGCCTGGTGGAGGGTGACCCTGCACTGCTGGGGGGTGGGGGTGGTGAGAGACATGGGTGGGGGCCTGGTGGAGTGTGACCCTGCACTGCTGGGGGGTGGGGGTGGTGGGAGACATGGGTGGGGGCCTGCTGGCAGGTGCCCCACAGTGCTGGGGGGTGGGGGGTGGGAGACATGGGTGGGGGCCTGCTGGCAGGTGCCCCACAGTGCTGGGGGGTGGGGGTGGTGGGAGACATGGGTGGGGGCCTGGTGGAGGGTGACCCTGCACTGCTGCGGGGTGGGGGTGGTGGGAGACATGGGTGGGGGCCTGGTGGAGGGTGACCCTGCACTGCTGGGGGGTGGGGGTGGTGGGAGACATGGGTGGGGGCCTGCTGGCAGGTGCCCCACAGTGCTGGGGGGTGGGGGTGGTGGGGAACATGAGTTGGACATGGGTGGGGGCCTGGTGGAGGGTGACCCTACACTGCTGGGGGGTGGGGGTGGTGGGAGACATGGGTGGGGGCCTGATGGAGGGTGACCCTGCACTGCTGGGGGGTGGGGGTGGTGGGAGGCATGGGTGGGGGCCTGGTGGATGGTGACCCTGCACTGCTGGGGGGGGGTGGTGGGAGACATGCATGGGGGCCTGGTGGAGGGTGACCCTGCACTGCTGGGGGGTGGGGTGGTGGGGAACATGAGTTGTACATGGGTGGGGGCCTGCTGGCAGGTGCCCCACAGCGCTGGGGGGTTGGGGTGGTGGGAGACATGGGTGGGGGCCTGCTGGCAGGTGCCCCACAGTGCTGGGGGGTGGGGGTGGTGGGGAACATGAGTTGGACATAAGTGGGGGCCTGGTAGAGGGTGACCCTGGACTGCTGGGGGGTGGGGGTGGTGGGAGACATGGGTGGGGACCTGGTGGAGGGTGACCCTGCACTGCTGGGGGGTGGTGGGAGACATGGGTGGGGGCCTGGTGGAGGGTGACCCTGCACTGCTGGGGGGTGGGGGTGGTGGGAGACATGGGTGGGGGCCTGCTGGCAGGTGCCCCACAGTGCTGGGGGTGGGGGGGTGGGAGACATGGGTGGGGGCCTGGTGGAGGGTGCCCCTGCACTGCTGGGGGGTGGGGTGGTGGTGAACATGAGTTGGACATGGGTGGGGGCCTGCTGGCAGGTGCCCCACAGTGCTGGGGGGTGGGGGTGGTGGGAGACATGGGTGGGGGCCTGGTGGAGGGTGTCCCTGGTGGCTGGGGGTGCAGGGGGGAATGCGTTGGTGGGCAGTAGTGCAAGTTGACATGTGGGTTGGCTGGGGGGCATGGCCATGGTGGATGGAGTGCCTGCAGGTCATGTGCAGGGTAGGCCCCTGTGGTGTGAGCCACCTGCAGGGGCCGTGGAGGGTGTAGAGGGAACACCTGGGAGGACCCACACTTGCAATTCATGTGTGGTGCTCCCCGCACACCCCTGTAATACACGTACCCTGATGGAATCGCGTGTGGAACTTCCCGCGCACCCCTGGAATACACATACCCTGCTGATGTTGCGTGTGAAACTTCCCCCGCACCCCGAAATACACGTACCCTGATGAAATCGCGTGTGGGACTTCCTGCGCACCCCTGTAATACACGTACCCTGATGGAATCGCGTGTGGAACTTCCCGCGCACCCCTGGAATACATGTACCCTGCTGATGTCGCGTGTGAAACTTCCCCCGCACCCTGAAATACACGTACCCTGATGAAATCGCGTGTGGAACTTCCCACGCACCCCTGAAATACACGTACCCTGTTGAAATCGCGTATGGAACTTCCCGCGCACCCCTGAAATACACGTACCCAGCTGATGTCACGTGTGAAACGTCCCCCGCACCCTGAAATACACGTACCCTGATGAAATCGCGTGTGGAGCTTTCCGCGCACCCCTGAAATACACGTACCCTGCTGAAATCGCGTGTGGAACTTCCCACGCACCCCTGAAATACACGTACCCTGCGGAAATCGTATGTGGAACATCCAGCGCACCCCTGGAATACACGTACCCTGCTGATGTTGCGTGTGAAACTTCCCCCGCACCCCGAAATACACGTACCCTGATGAAATCGCGTGTGGAACTTCCCGTGCTCCCCTGAAATACACGTACCCTGCTGAATTCACGTGTGGAACTTCCCGCGCACCCCTGAAATACATGTACCCTGCTCGCACGGGGCCAATCGCGTGTGGAACTTCCCGCGCACCCTTGAAATACACGTACCCTGCTGAAATCGCGTGTGGAACTTCCCGCGCACCCCTGAAATACACGTACCCTGCGGAAATCGCGTGTGGAACTTCCCGCGCACCCCTGAAATACGCGTACCCTGCTCGCACGGGGCCAATCGCATGAGGTACTTCCCGCGCACCCCAGTGATACACGTAGCCCGCTTGCCGTGCTGGTACAGGGTTAGCGCAGCCCTTTGCGCTGGATTGGGGATTTTGATGGCTTTTCCCTGCGCACACTGTGCGCCAGCCGCTTGCGCCACTTGTGCGCTGAATTCTATGAATTACCCCCTAAATGTCAGCAATTGGTGGCAATTGAAATACAATATTTATTGCTTCATTTGCGTATCAATTTACACCAGTTATATTTGAAAATTTGAATGGACCAGATAGTTCTGTGTCCAAGTCATTTCTTCGGAGTGTGTGTTGCTTCTTTGAAGAAGTACCTGAGTTACTTTGAGTAATAGGTTCTTCTTTGGTTGTGGCAATTGATGAACTATTAGCTTCTTTTACTCTCTTTGGAGGATTTGTAGTGAGATCCTGTTGCATTTCTGTTTGAATTAGTTTTCTTTTACAATGTTTTCCTTTTTGTGAAACAGGATATGTTTTTAGATGGGGGGTGTATAGTGAACGTAGTCTATTGTATTCTAAATGCAAGGAATATCAGCGTTTACTTTACTTACATCAAAGTTGATTAGAAATAGACCATCAAGTGTACATAACCTTGATAGTGCTACATAGCTCATGCCTTCTTTAAAGACTGTTTTTGCAATATCTATCAATGCTTTGTCTAGGGTAAGACCTTGTGATTTGTGAATGGTGACTGCGTATGCTAGAGTTAGAGAAAATTGTTCTCTGCGTACATAGATGTCTTTGAAGAGAAGGAATCGAGCTGTTGAGCACCCTATCCTTTTTACATCTAAAAGTTTGTCAAAGAGAATATTGACAAACTGAATGTTGTTGTCACATGGATATGTTTGAAAGCCAACAACTGTACCCAGTGCTCCATTACCTAGTCCTTGTTCTACGTCAAGGATATGTTTAAGCATTACTCTACAGTTTAAGGATAATTTTAATATTTTCACCAAACCAGCTGTGGTATTTAGTCTAGTTGTGGCTTGTTGACACATGGGTGGTGTCATGCCATGTACATCCAGTTTGTCAGTGGAGCAAATTTCAATTATTGGTTGTATTACTTTTTTCAACATTGTTTTATTGAATTGGGAACAGCTTGCAAGAGTTGGCATTAGGACATACAATTGACATTTTTGTGTGCTAATTGTCCATAACATCAGTAGCACATGAGTTATGGCCATGAAGTGCTTGGATGTGCTGGGTTTTTAATATTGCTTGTGCATTTTGAGATAGTACACCAAATCTAATACTTTTTAAAATGTTGCATAAGTGAGGTCTTCAGATTGGCGCATGTTTTCTGTTAATTCTCTGTATTGGAAATGTTGCCAAAGGTTGACATTTCCTATGCTGCCAACAGTTTTACGGCAGAGTTTGTGTCCTAAGGTTTTAAAAATAGGTTCACCTTTCACTGTTGTCAATTGAAGAAGATCTCCGAAAACAATAATGTATTTTCCTCCAAAGAGCTCTTCGTAGTTTGTTTAAAGTACTTCTTGCAATCTAAGGTGAATCAAAGCCAACATTAGGTTGGAGACCATGCTCACTTCATCTATTAGTAGCATTTTCGTTTGTTTTTACACTCTGCGTAGTTCCATTGCAGCTTCTGTAGAAAGTTTGTAATATTACAATTTGTTTTGGTGTTCTACTGGAAAGAGTAGTAATAGGTGTAAAGTGACACCACCTATGTTGTAGACAGCTAAAGCTGTGGGAGCAGTTACAACAGCTGACAGTTTGTTGTTTGTCAATTGTTGAAGGAACTTGCTGATGATTTTAATTAAGAATGTTTTGGCTGAACCAGCTTCACCACTGACGTATAGTAGTATAGGTTTTTATTTTTGGCAGGTACATTCCTTATTTTCATGTTGTACACCATGTGCAATTTCTTGTATTACTTCTTGAAAAATGGTATGCTGCTCTTTGTTCAGTTTTGATTGTAGTACAGTTAAGTCTTCTGTATATTCTTCATAGTGACACATGATGTTCTCTACTTCTGTCATAGCTAATTCTACCTCATTTGCTATTAGTGGCTGTCCCAGCGGTTCTTGGCTTCCTGTTACAGAAGGTTCACTACTGTCGGGAGTGTCCTTATCTAGTTGGGCCTGGAGTTCTTCTTTGTGTTGCTGTTCATTGTGCAACATTGTTTTGAACTGTGTAAAGTTTATATCAGTGATAGTGCTTTCATTTGCTTTGAAAGCGTCTTCATAGGAGTCATAGTTTTCTAGTATCTCTTCTTCTTTTCTCCATTGTTTAAAAAGTTATAGAAGGGACATGTAATATAGTTCTTTATGTTGAGGAGTTTTTAATGACAATTTGATATGATTAATTAAGCTTTGTTTGGTAAGTTTCACTAAGCTGCCTTCACAATATGTCACTCTATATCTATCTTTTTTTCCATCTGGTTTTATATTATTTTTGTGTGTGAAGTTTTGGGCTATGTGGTATAGACACATGGTTTCCAAAGTTGGCTTCCTGTTCGGGTAGTATGTGTCTAGTAAATAGTTTTTCAAAATGTCTTGGCTATTGGGATCATTTTTGGCTATTGTTTCTATGATTTGAGAACTCTTTTTCTAGATTTAGCAGGACCAAGGGCCTCATTACGACCCTGGCGTTAAGGGTTTTAATGGCGCCGTAAAAGGTGTTGGTGCCGTTAAACCCTTAACGCCTGATTACGAGGTCCCTTTGCAGGACCCGACCTTAACGGCTGGTTTTACCAGCCGTTAAAGTAGGGTGCCGCAAAGGGACCTTGGTGCTAAGTACGGTGCCGCAATTTGCGGCACCGTACTTAGCGCCTTCCCCATTCCCATTGAACCCTATGGGGCAAAAATGGGAATGGGGAAGGGCCCATGGTGAATGGGGAATTACCGCCCCGCCAACCTTGAAATGGTTAGTACTGCACATCTATGTTTGCATTCCATAAGTGGGCAATGATTGCATTGTAATCATTGATATATTTTGATTCTTCTGTTCTTTTTATGTAATATATGTTCTTAGGTGATGTACCTTTAACACTATGGGCCTCATTGCGACCCAGGCGCTAATGGGTTAACGGTGCTGTAAAAGGCTGCGGCGCCGTTAACCTATTAGCGCCTAATTACGAGGTCCCTTTGCGGGACCCGACCGTAACGTCTGGTGTAGACCAGCCATTAAAGTTGGGACCCGCAAAGGGACCTTGGTGCTAATTACGGTGCCGCAATTTGCGGCACCGTACTTAGCGCCTTCCCCATTCCCATTGAGCCCTATGGGGCAAAAATGCGAATGGGGAAGGGCCATGGAGGAAGGGGGAATTACCGCCCCGCCAACCTTGTAATGGGGTGGTAATTCCCCCTTTCTCCATGGTGGAGTCGGTAACTTACCGGCATGGACCATGGTGCTAATAGCACCATGGTCTTCCGCCAGGGTCGTAATGAGGCCCTATGTCTAACTGAAGACATGAAGTTGTTCACTTCACTTGTTTCTGTAAATGGTCTAGGGAAACCAAAGCGGCATTTGGTGTAGTATTTCCTTTGTTTTTGTATTTGCAACGACAATATTTGCCACACTTGTGTCTTTGAAATTGTACAATTTGTGCATGAAGATCACTATTTGTTGCTTCCGATAGAATTTTACAAGTGACATATTTTTCGATAAACTGTAAAACAGTGGCATCACTGTCTTGACCAAATTTAGGATCATCTTTAATCCATAAAAGCATGTGGATATGTGGTGCTCCTCTGGCTTGGTATTCTTTCTCCAAAAGAAGTGTTGCACTTCTCCGAGGGGAGGAACAGTTTTATTACAAATAAAGTGTCGCATAGCAATGAAACGATGATGGAAATATCTTGAAACATTAACAGGATCTAGAGAGCAAAGTTCTCCAGGTGTTAGTATATCTATGTTTGTTTTGTTTTTGTTTGATATACGTAGGAAATCATGTAAATCTTCCCATGCATATTCTGCACAACTTAATGTAACAAACCAAATGGGTGGGCCAAGGTTTCCTATCATACAACATACATCTCTGTGACGTCGGAACCAGTACTCTTTCGTACCACGCATGTTTCCTAACAGGTTTGTAATGCTTGATTGTAAAACCTCATCTTTTTCTTGCACTTTTTGTATTAATTGCGTAGCTGACATATTTTGAAAGTGGGTTCCTGATTTCAATATGTGTGCAACTCCGTAACATAGAGTTGCTAGTTCACTTTCAAAGAGTAGGTGGAATATGTATTCCACATTTTGTCTAAATCTGGGATCTTCAAAATACATTCGTAACGA